>NW_028278782.1:0-300000 GCF_059751315.1 Micrasema longulum
TATGGTTTAGGGTGAAAAACGGACATCCACTCAATACTACTGTAAGAAGAAATATGACTGAATGAATAAAACCAATGAGTATTACTTTATTCTTAAGCCTTTAATAATTGCCTGTCTTAAAAATGTGTGTAAAAAATCATATTTGCATGTTTATTTATGAGGTTCGTCTCAATTTTTTCTGTTTGTCTCGACCGTTCAGATGCACAAAGAGATGTTACAGGTTTTTATGCCGTGTGCTGTTTGCACTTTTTATGATATTTCGGATCACATTATGGCGTCCATCTTAGGATTGGTGTTATTTGAGCTTTTTGAGGATACATGTTTTGGATTTGCACCGTGTCGCAATCGTACCTTGCACTTCCGATCA
Source organism: Micrasema longulum (assembly GCF_059751315.1). NCBI lineage: Eukaryota > Metazoa > Arthropoda > Insecta > Trichoptera > Brachycentridae > Micrasema > Micrasema longulum. The sequence goes on from NW_028278782.1 coordinate 368, forward strand.
CAAATTCCCTCGCTTGCTTTTGTCGACTATTCTTTTTTTTACTGGATGCAAAGATAAACATTACAAAATATTATAACATATCTCTAATTCCATACGGCCAAGAGCCCTTTGTTGATTTAGGAGACATCATGACATAAGGTAAAGTGAAAGCCTAAGTCATATTATTCAAGAATCCAAAAATAACAATTATTACATGAACATAAATTTTTATCAACACCTGGGGTGATATTCCAAACGCTTTCGTGGCAGAAAACACTTTTTTCTCGCGTATTTTGTATGTAAATACGCGAGATAAAAGTATTGTATACGGCCGCGAGAGATTTAATAAATCTGTCTTAAAATATGTTTGTCATCTGTATGTCAAAATAGTGTAATGTGTATTTTGACATAAGCAATAAAGGTAGAGATTTTTTTGTAAAAAGTGCGTTGGATCATATTTTTTTGCTACTGTTATTTTTAGAGCACCAAGAAAAAAATCACTCTGTTCAGTCTGTTGACTTGGGAAATTATGTACGATAAAACGCTTTATTTACATACAAAATACGCAAGATAAAAGTATTGTATACGGCCGTGAGAGCGGTTCAGAATAGTACTGCTGGACAACACGATTAATAATTTATAAATGTATGCAATATCTCGCAGCAGTCTCCTGCAATCATCTCTCCACTTATACAATACTTGGGTTGTTTATATATATTTTATTTGTGTACACCTGGAACGCAAAGCCTTTAGGTACCTTAACCTTTACCTTATTACCTTTTCAAGATCGAATATAAAATATAGTTAATGCCTCATTTTTCGCACATTCGTCGTTGTTTTACGATCACGACGACAGCATATACAGGCTTGAACCAATAAACGCCGAGGATTTTGCAAGCGTGTAGATGCTGGCGTTTGGCTTGCGTACGTTCGCCAAACTTTTCGCCACGCGGCTTGTGGCAAGCGTGTAGACCTACCATGAAACGTGTTAATAGTATATAGCGTGCTCACGATTATTATTAAAATCACTTTATCTGTCTGTTCATGTGTTTATACTATTCATGTCTAGTATTGTCTTCTGTTTTAACCACAAAATTGTCTGAGTGTGTATTCTATTGTGAACACAAACACAGTAAAACACGAGTGTATCATTTACAAATAAAACAGTCATCACGATTATGATAATGACATAAAATCAGAAGATGAGTCAATTAGGTAAGATTTGTTTTTTTATATTTAAATAAATAAAATAAACCAAATTTATTAAGTAAACATGTCCCTTTAAATAAATGTTAGTAAATATTTTTAACCGACTCCTCTTTGTCCATTGGTTTCGAGACGTACCCGTCTCTTTGTAAAGACACTTAACTATTTATTTATGGTATGGCTTGTTATAGTATACGTAAATATTTTTTTGAAACTAACTATATAAAAAGGTAACCTAAAAATCTACATTGGAATTTATTTTTTCACGTCAGTTTTTATCCTAATCAGTAACTAATATTTCGGTTTCGTAACTTGCGCCCTTACAAAGTTAAGTTTGTTTATGATATTTAATCCTTAGGCAGTTGTTTATCTTTGGTATGTCTTCATTTTGTTTATAAAATAGTTTACTTTGACGTCTCCATCTGTAAGCAAAATTGTTTTAAATCGAACGTTTGATTTAGTTGATTAATGAGCAGCCGCACACTTTGAAAGAATCAAAACAGACGCCATCTTTGAAAACATAAGAAATATTCCCACGCCCATATTTATAGAATATAAATTTTGTTTGATATAATTTTTTATAAAAAATATTTGAAATAAACAAATGTCGACCAAAAGGGAATTTATTTACATATGCATTATGAATGATGAAAATTTCAACTAGTTTTTGTTTTGATTTAAACGAATTTAATACAGAGTAAATAAATAAATTGAAACGACGTTACTGACACTGTTGATGTGTATATTTTATACAAATACACAAAAAAACTTAATGCCTGACTTAAAGTACATGTATCGTATAAATACGCAATCAATAAGAAATATATTAAATTAAAAAAAATATGTGTTTTTTATTAAATGATTTTCTATCGGGGCAGATGAAGATTAAAGTTATCTGTTTAAAATAGAACCAGAATCCTGGACGAGTATTTTTGACTCGACGGTTGCTCTCAGGAAAAATCTAGAGAGAGAAAATTGTGGTGAAATAAATTTGTCTGTCTTTTAGTGTAAGATGCTATAATTCGGTCAAAATGAGTTTGGCATTAAAAGGCACTCCTAAATAACGATTGTTTTACTGCCATAAGTAGAAGTTAATCGTTTCAATAAATCTGTCTAAAAATATGTTGGTCATCTGTATGTCAAATTAGAGTAACGTGTATTTTGATATAAGCAATAAAGGTAGAGATTTTTTTGTAAAAATTGCGTTGGATCATATTTTTTTGCTGCTGTTTTTTAAGTAGTGAAATAAATCACTCTGTTCAGTCTGTTTTCTTGGAAAATTTTGTACCAAAAATTGCTTTACAAACAAACAATTCCCTTTCCTGAACAATTCACTTTTTAAAACACTTCTGGAATCAACATCTCGATAAAATGATTAGCTTATTAAAACGCATTTAAAGAAAATACATCAACATTGTAATTATTTACTCACGCTGCAGTAATTTGACAGCATATCAATTTATAAATTTACCCTTCATATTTGCGTGGAATTTATAACACGGGCTTGCAGTTCTCGTATAATATTATACCTATGCCATTTTTCGATACATCATAAAATGACAGAACACCTTGATAAAGCGCAGCCTGCCGTCGAGGGAGGTTTTACTGTCTCATTTTATAGCACAGCCTGCAATTTCATCCCCGTTTTATACCTTTCAAATGAAATATTTTACTGCGACCAATTCCCTGAAATACTTTCGCCGTTGAATTATTTGCCGTTATATCTATTCGCAGACACCTTCGACTATTCAACACCATAAAAATGTACATATTCAAAATTGATTAACTATTACTTTAATGAATTTGGTACTCTTTTTAAAAAAATATTCAAATAAACTTGCAGATTAAAAAAGCAAAAATTTTAACTAAGAATATTTCAACCAATTTCTTCAATTTGATATTTTAGATATTCGTCAATAATTATGTATTGATTGTTATTTTCTTCCCCAATCACATGATTTAAAAAAAGTTTTTATGACACTAATCGATTAAAAGTAATTTACCGTTGTTAAAATAAAATCGCATCATATGTTTATAAACAATATTGCATTTCTTTTTGATGGAATGTTTTACTCAAGAAAACTAATGCTAACCTACTTTAAGCAATTCAGAATATATTTTTACGAGTACATGCATTTATACATTAAAACTTTTAAAAAATTGCACTTTGGCGGGCTTTTTATTTATAGGAATTATTTCCAGTCAATTGAAAACAGACCAACGACAATTGAACACAGTTAAATCATGTATTTAAAAAAAATAAAAAAATCGTATGCTTTTTTTTAATAAACATTAGTAAATATTTGTATATAACTACTTACTGACTTATGTGTGTACTGGTTTCAAAATGTACCCGTCTCATTGTCAGGTTACTAATTACACTAACATGCAAATCCCACTACACACCTTTGCCACAGTAGTTGAGTACTAAAAAAATCATATAACCAACGTGCTGATATGATACATGCCAGTAAAAGTAAACACCAACGTGCACTTTTTGCATATTTTTTTACCGCTCTTTTAAGTGGTCAGATAGGGCACGAAGTATATTTTCTCCGATTTTTTAAGATATTTTTTAATTCAAGGGCCAAAAACCCCAGTTAATCGTTCGCTCGTAACATTTTATTGAATTACAATTATTTACATTTTTATTGTTTTGATCTAAGTATTACATAATATTTTGTCTATATCTCCTTTGAAACATCCTCATAATAAACTAATGTAATTAAAAAATAATTTTATACATCAGCATAGACTGACTGACCATTAAAATGATTTTATTTGCAATCGGAAGTACTTATGTATACTTATGTATACTTAATTAAATGAAATGAAAATTCAGGTAAACCTTCAAGTCAGGTACTTGAAATGGAATATCTACTAAGAGTGCTCAATATTTAATTATTCCTTAAGACGAATAGTGTCGTTAGTGCTAACTGCTAACGCAATTTACTTCGTAGTTGTCACACAAGCCAGATATTTATATAATATCTCCCTTGGAGCATCCAACCGATCCGAAGAAAAGCCAACGAAAGGGAAGAAAAGAAAAAAAAAGAAATGAAAAACTCTGTTCAAGATATTAATATCTTTCAGCTTGGCAACCCGTTCTTTTTGTGTACGAGAAAGCATTCTTTCGATTAAAATTTTTAATTCCGCTTGTACAAGCAAATCGTAAAATGAACGGTTTTCTGAACAAATGGCTGTTTGGTTCAGTTCGTTCCGCAGTCACATTTTTCTTCTTTTGCCGTTTGATTAATGATACAAATCCCGCGCAAATTTAAATTGATGTTGGATAATTCTTTGTTTTTCTGTATTTTTCTAATTGTGTCTTTCTTTTGTTTCAGGTTCGTTTCGTTGTTGAAAACATTTTTCTAGATGTTTCTCTTGTAGAGTAAGTGATTTTTCTAATGAGTAAATATTTTACATATAAATACTAGGCAAACATGAACAAAATATCAGTCCCAATCTTCCGATTTTCTGTTTTTTTTTCAGCCCGCATTTTCTCAACATTTTCCCCTGTATTTATTTTAATCGATTTAAAGGTACCCGGAAATATTTCATTACATTTTGACAAAGCTGTTTTTTATGAATTTGGTGTATTAAAAAGGATATATATTAGAACTTCCATAATACGTTTCGGTTAATATTCTAGCATCTATCTCCGCCATTTTGTGCACTTTATTATTATTACCTATTAAAATTGCTGTTTCATAAGTCTGGGAAGTAATAATCTGTATTAGAATCATCAGACTAAAGCAGGTATAAAGTTTTCTTCCTCGATAGCGAGAAAACAATTTAAACCTTTATTATTGAATGTTAAACGAACCATTATTCTTGTAATGGTTACTAAATTCTAATGTTCTTTTTAAGAGCTTACTAAATTTATTACAAATTGCAAAATGTGTTCTTAATAATATCTACAATAAAAACAAGCGATAGATCAAATAATTTGGATGTTCTTATAAAGCATTATTTGACTTCAAGATGGATGATTGAAGATTAATCTTGAGAAACTAACTACATCTAATATTAATCTTTGTAATAGTTCCCGTATGCTTCATTATTTTCCCATCACTACCCCCCTCTTTTTGTTTTATGATTGCTGATATAAATAAGAATTCAACGACCTTATTTTCACCAAAATTAAGCCGTTAACAATTTTAATGTCTATGAAATACTAAAAAATATCAACAAAATCACCAGTAAACCATGCCGATAACAATATGCGGCTAGATTTAGATAGGGAAATTTTCAATACTTCGACCTCGTTTTATTAAGATAAACGTATAGGTGTCAGTGAACTGGCAATGACAATTCGATTTCTCAACCTGATCATTCGTTAATATTCCGTGATATCGGTTACATTACATTCGATCGATGTCACAACTGTATAAAAGAATTCAAATTTGTTTTAAATACAATAAATGTAAACTATTTTGACAGATAATTAAAAACTTTGAAAATTGTATTGTCTTCGGCAATATTCATTGCGATTTCTATCGACTTAATATTTTTATCCATTACATAATATTGATAATACTAACCCTTCTCACCCAAGAACCCTGTGATAATAGATTGACGTCTTGAGGTTTGAAACTCTCGTCCAAAATAGCTCTCTCACTCCGGCGGGAGTATCATTAGAGACTTATCTGTCTTTCATTACTCCCACCCTAACATCTTCTGTTCTCCGGACTTTCAGTAAACTCAAATGACAAATTACTTGCCGATGAAGTGAATCAGCTTTCTTTGGGAGAAGAGACATATTGAAGGTGTAAAGCGAACAGGTTCATTTATTTAATTGGCTCTGCGATTTTCGCATTTTCTATTCCTGTTAACAATTTCAATGAATCATTAAAATTATATTTTATTTAAAAACAAATAGTTGAATCTGCCTTTTAAGCTGTTGTTTTTTTTACGTCCATCACTTGTTATTTAAGCTCTAATTTAATAAAGATGTATTTTTTTCGAGAATAACTTTAAAACTTCAGAGCAATAACGTCATAATTATCTTTAAATATACTTGATTTGATATTCAATCTGGGCTATTGAGACAGTTGATCTAATTTAAATATCATTCGGAGATTCTTAAGGCTCCGAAGAATAATCCGCTTAGCTAAGTATTTATCCGCACAATTGAGTGAATCCTTGCCCTCGACTTCACGATCAAAGATACTCCTGTGATTTACATAACAAATTTGTGCCAGATGGTTGATGCATAGTAAGGTTCCCATTCCACTGGCGTATTTCTCTCGCAAAGGTCAACAAAAGCAAAATTTACATTCTATCACAAAACGCCCAATCCGTACAAAACGAGTTCACTGTCTGAATACATAATTTTTCTCTCATTATTTTCTTGTTCTACCCCTTTAATCTTACTTCTGTCTGCGAAATATCGATATCCTCCAATTCTCATCTCCTTTCGAGTACATAACATAGCCTTGTCTCTCGCGTACGCTGCCTATAAGAGCATGTAGATGGAGCCGACTTCTGATTACAATCCAAGCCACAGAACGGTATTCGCAATTGAATTCCATCTGTGTAAAAGAACGCGAATTGTGCTTGGAAACGAACCATGAATGGAAAGCACCTGATATTCAGTTTCGCACCTTCAACCATATTGGAAATTCTGAAAACACAAATTAAGCATTTTTTAAATTAAACAACACACGTTTCATTGATTCTTGAATCAATTTTAAATAATACTTATTTTAATAAATTTATTTTTCTTCCTTTTGCTTGGCCCTTGAGCATATTTGAATAAATCAGATTGATAAAAAACATGCTTTTTTCTATTCAATTGGCTGTTCTCACAAAAAAAAAAATTAGAGCATTATAATCATTTTCACATATTTATTAGGTATACTATAGAATAACTGCATTTAATTCATTTTTTATTTATCATAAGCATACAAAAATTAAAATATAAATTATCAAGTCCTACTGAACTGCATAAAATGCAGTTTGTCAGGAGGTGCTCATAGTTAATTTCTAATAAATATATATACATAATATTATCTCTTAAATTCTATAACATCTAAAAACTCTTATTACTATGGAAAAAAATAAAAATATATGTTCCCATGTACATCGAAAATAAAAAATAAAAAAATTGTCCAAATAAAAAATAAAAACACAAAAAAAAATCAATACGAAAAACCACGTTCTAAAAGCCAGATTTTCAGCAGACGTCTTTCTCTTGAGTCTTAGACATTAAAAAAAAGTTTTTTCTTTGTTTTTATATTTAATGGGAGCATATTATACATTTTTTGTATATTGGACTCTAGTGTTCTTTTCCCGTATTTATTATTGAATTTAGGGAGAGCTAGTCCATTTACACTGGTGAACCGAGTATTATACATGCTCCAATTTATTTTTTTATTCAGATAGAGATGCATGCTGAGAGACCAGCTTGGACCATAATAAAGCTCTAACAGATAAAATATTTATAGATTTATACAAGAAGGATATTGGAATATTACATTCAACATTACCAGTTTAATTAATAATTATTGAGTTAATCACGTCATTTTGTTTTTTTTTGGTTTACTTATGATAATTAGTATTTATTAAGCGTTAAAAATACATTTTCACAAATAATGGTCCCGTGTGTATTTTCATAAATCCGAAAGCCATCCGTGATTTCTCTCGAAGCATCATATTTCTTCTCATTACCTGCTTTACGTTAGCATTTTCACAAAGGAAAATACTCACATTATTGCAGACACTTTCGAAAGGCGTGTAACAAAGAGAACATTCATTTACTCTCATATATTACAACCGTGCATGGAATTTCATATTACTGAATTTCAGACGCACTTTTTTGACAGCCAAAGCCAAGACATACACTGTGCATATTAATTTATCTACCTACATTGTCAAATAAACAGAGATAATATAATTACGTTTTTGTCTCTTCTGCAGAATATCTTAACGCTCTATCAAATTTAAAAGATTTTTTATTGAAAACATAAAATGTTTATGAAAAATGTCTCTAATATTTTAATCCAGTCGAGTGGGATCTATTTGATAACAAAGTTGGTGAAATCGCTTCAATAATCAAAGCTTTTTATAAAAAAAACGAAGTCTTGATTACAAAGCTTAATAACCAACGTAACAAAATAAACTATAATTAAGCTTAAGTGCAGGTGATGTGGTTAGTTACCTTAAAACCGGTTTACGTTTAGCTTAAAAATTGAGGTAGTTTATACAAATTTATGAACAAATAAAATTTACTGTTTTATTTACTCACCTTGAGAAGTAATAATTATCTTATTTTGTGTATTTATTTATTTATTATCATATTCCATACATAAAATTACACATGTGTACAGAGTTGCTTTGACTATCTAACTAGGGCTAAATGAGTATTTAACATTTTATGTCGACTATGGCACGAATTTAATCTTGGATATCTTGCATTGTAGCTAAATCGGTTCATCACTTTGTCACGAATAGGAGCTGCATTGAAAAGTAATTACTCAAAAAAACATTTAATAAATTTTCCGTTACGAATATTTTGCCAGTACTTCTACAATATATTTTTACTGGTTTGAAATCAATTTTATCAATTGCTATTATTATTCCCTAAATCCAGCGGCAATATCTCGGCTTAGTGTAATCCTAGAATGATTTCATCCTATAGAGCAGCAATTCCAGGAGAGGATAATGCCTAAACTGCGATCCCAAATGGCTCGAACAATCCATTGGTTCAAATGGATATTTGTCTGATCTAAACCCAACCGATCCGCCCAGCTGGTCAAAATATCCAACCATTCCTTTCACTACTATTCTTTCTCTCTCTGTTCTCCTGGGATCTCCTCCCGACTTGCTAACTTGCAATTTTATTCTCTTACACGGCAATTGAAGGTCTGCTTGCTTTGTTAAATTCAACACGCTTGCGAGGTTTTTTCTGTTGATCAAAACTTCGAGAGAAAATCTGACTCCGGGGATTGGTAATGACGCAAACCAGACTTGCCTTAAATAGACTTCCTTGATTGGTACGTGAATCGCAAGCAAATCGTTAATTAATTTGTTTTAAAATAAGAATGGAAATTGATTCACACTGATTAAAGGAAGTTCTTAAAATTTTGGTAATTAAAATTGCACACATTTAAATTCGAATGATATGAATTCTTTAACCATTTGAAAAGCGGGATTCGATCTTTATTTTTTTGCCCGTTTTGCATGTAGGTAAATAAAAAAAGGTATTATTTCAAATATAATGTGAATAAATCAATCGTACCTACTTTGTCATATAAATCAAAATGAATACATAAATATTGCCTTTGATATATAGACGCTTTTGTTGATAGTTATCTGAAAATATTCAAGCCAATCAAAATATTAATTTACGTAATGTCAGCATATTTTAGAACTAGAATTCGAGTACTTTTTACAATATCAAGTTTTTTTTTGTTATATTTAATTTTACTGTGTATTTTTATTGTTAATTATTATGGCTTGACACGGGCACAGCCTCAAAAGCCTTAATATGATCATTAATATTGAAACGAGTGTAATTTTTAATGAATAAATAAATAAATACTTATAATTTATTTATAATGTGATTTTCTATTTGGTTTTATTTAATGAACAAACAACTTTAACTATTGAAAATATTTAAATTAGCGTGAAACCACACCATATATTTAAAGTAAAAGTAACCTACCTCATTAGAATAACTTAAGAAGAGATAACGTTGGCATTGATTACCATATTATTTGCTAAAATATCACTATTTGCTTCTGTCAATCTAAAAATACATACGTTTGAGCTTAATATGTCGTTTGTACACAACTCCGAAGTACAGACCCACATGTGAACATTACGAACGGTCTTCAAATAATTAGCATAATCCGTCTACCTCGTGTTCAGATCTGAACATTTTACTGTTCAAAAGGCCGAGTAGGTTCTTTTGTTAATCGGGTCAAGGTAATGTTCAAATGTCTTGTTTATGTCTGAGTCTGAGTCGCTAATGCGTGAATATTATGCAGGTATTATCAAAACAATGTACAGTGACCGTGCAAGTATTTTTTTATTAGATTTATTAAATTATAACAGGTATAAGAAACCTCCGTTAAATCTGCTGCAACAATTTTCATTTATATCCCGAATCGATAATTTTCGTATTCATTGGGTCTGAGAATTCCATGTCCGGTGGGTTTATGAGTTTTAACTCTACAAAACGAAATTATTCGAATTTTGGTTCCGTGGCTAGTCTCGTGGACTCATGGATCCAATGTTCGAGATTTGCACACCGCTCTTATCACAACTTAATGAGTAATTTATATTAAAATAAAATAAATAAAACAACTTTGTTGTAGTAATTTATTACTCGTTGGAAATGGCTCTCAAAATTGAAATACTTCGATAAATTATGAGACGGGGATCAAAAATTGGAATTGAACTCGACATTTAGGCTGTAGGCAAATGCACTGAACATTTGACCACAGTGCGGACAAACGATATTTCTAATTGAATTTCTTCGATATTTGTGGCGCTATTTGTCAATTTGATGTACTATACAATGCTGTAAAATGTCGCCAAGAACTATAAATGGCAAAAAATCTAAATCGAATATTATACTATTAACTTTCTGTCCAATGCAACTTTGTAAACAGCTTCTTCAGAAGGCTAAGCTTGCATAATTTTCAATGATTAACTAGCGTCGTAGAGACACTTAGTTATGTTGACTATTCATACAATTAAATCAATTAAAACGGAAGTAATAAATAATATCTTGAATGAAATAAAACTCTGTATGTAAACGTCCTTCTGTAAATGAATGAACAAGATGAATACTAATAATAATTTATTATATTACACTTATCTTATAAATAAACATTTCGTTAACACCTCGATAATATTTCCATTAAATATATTGTCTTAAATCTATTTTTAAAGTATTTAAAAGCTTACGATCCATGATTAAGTTATTTTAAATGCAAATGAGCGCCAGTCAAAAATAAATATAATTCAAGTAACTTAAATGATGGAAAAATTTTCGTAAACATGAACAAAATGGGTTGCATGCAAAAAACATACACACAGCCTTACACTACCCGTTTCTTTTTTATTTTAACCCAAACGTTACAATTCAATGTTTTCGATGCAACTTGCCTTCAGATTGATGCAGAGGTATTTTTAATATTTTTTATTACACAGCAAAGCCTTGATTTTTGCGAGTCGATTGTTTTGAGCTATTGTTATTAAAAAATATTTTATTTACTCACTTAAAACGACTTCTACAATAATTTACGGTTTAACAAATATATGGAACGAACGCCTACTTATTTTTTCAAGGCAAGTTAATATCATACTGAAAAATATTTTTTGTCTTCTTCCCCCTGGCTCCATCCTAACTCAACGCCATGTCTGAAATGACTGTTGGGGTCAATTCTCGTCGCTCTTTGTCCTTAAACTGCTGGTCCTTCTGTCCTGGACGACATCTCCCAGGTCGTGCCTCTGCATCTAGTTATCTCTTCACACTACCCACGAATTCTTTGATCTTCCTCTGGTCGTTATTCGAGGAAGATCTAAATCTGGTTCACAATGTGCCACACCAGCTGACCATAAGATCAGTGATAAAATTTACTTTGTTAATTAATAAACAAAAGGTGTAATAATAATTTCATGCTCGTACTAAATAATCCCACAATAAATCCGGCTTACCCATAAAATTTTCAATAGATCATAATTTTCTGTTTTGCATAAACAATCTTTCATAATAAGATTTGAGACCCACGTTTATCGAAATGATTATTTCCGTGAAACGTAAATAAAATTTGAATAGACTTTTGAAAAGTAACAATCGTTATTTTTGGAGGCCACAGTAAATGGTTGGTTGGATAATTTACGCTTTAACTTGGATTTTTTAGTTCTATTCCCAACCAAATAACACTTTACATTTTATTTTAATTCAAGGATAATCACTGTTAGCTCACATTACGTTTCGTGTTTTTGTTAACAAAACATTTTTGAATTTGTGTTGTATTAACGCCTCTGCAATTTTAATGTCTCCGCTTTTTGGGATCTTTTATCCTAGCTATTCCATGGATTTTTATTTCTGTAGCTGAACATCGTTGTTTACAATTAACAAATGACGTCATAGGCACACGAATATGAAATATTTCAACTGGTTTGATTACTTGTTGTTTATTTTGTTTTTATGAACAAGAACAGGTAAAGTGTACATTAGAAATAAAATTTCGGAAGGTACTGAAATATTGCAAACTCCAGTAAACAAATAATGTCTTTGAAAATAACAAGAAAGAAAAAAATATTTAAAAATTACGCATTCCTTTGTAGTTGAATAAATTCACAGAGGTTACTGCAATAAAGTTACTATTGTTAAAACTTAACGATATAAGAAAAATTATAGACCTTTTAAATTTATTCTAAATTGTAAATTCAATATGGGATTGCCCTGAACTATTATCTCTCATCAACTTCAGGGTGCCTGGAAGAATGACAAGACGGGTGCCACCGTTTTGTAGCAACAATTTACGGGCAGTGTATACTTGTAATGCTGTATTGAACAGACTTCATGAACTCGGCAATAGTTATTCCAACGTATCTAATATATTTAGTGTAGGGTATTGTTTCCATGGAACAAACCTTTTGCACTTTTTCAAAGATGGTTAATGGTAAATTTATTTATTTATTCATGCATTTCATAATATAAACAGTTTTTTATTCACTTTGCCCAGCTGTATGAAACAGTACTTATGATTTTCTTGTTGTATTACTGTAGAATGTTTAATAATTTAATTTTGTTTTTTACATTTATTCTTGAATTATTTAAACTTTCTTCTGAATATGCTGTATAACTTTAAGGTTAATTTTTCTAATTTAATTCTTGTTTAATTTTTTTAAAATAAATCTTGGGTGTAAGGAAATTTATGTTTTTAAAAAAAATATATGTTTATTAAGCCAAATATGTGAGCATTATAAATTTTTGTTAAATGTAGATTTGCCGTTTATGTTAATAAAATAAAATAAAATAAAAAATAAAGCGTTGAAAAAATCGATGCTCTCACGCATAGGCAGAATTATAATTATTAATATATTGCTTGTAAATTGAGTCACGTAGTAGTTTCGCGAACCACGAATAAGCACTTCGCATTAGTTCAATTTAATCATTGTTTTCGACTAGTTAAAATGTCCCTGAAATTGTAATATTTGAGCAAAACATAAGAACCAACAACAGGTCGACGCTCTGAAAATGCCTAGACTTGTATATTTCAGTCTCAAAAAGCTGATATTTTATTTATTTATGTAAATAAAACAAAACTTATATAGCAAAACGGCGTAAACATCTTTGTTACTTAGTATAAAATGTTTCAGATCTTCCTCAGTATTCCCCTGGCAGTGATGTTTGCTTACAAACGGCGGTAAGTAGCCTTTAGCTGGCTGATGATGATAATAGCTGTTATGCTTACTGGAGTTCTCGTCCTGCGATCACTTTAATCCTCGTTTCATTTCTCCTATTTACTCTGCGTCTCTTCTTCCCGCCACCCCATTCCGAGAGCCAATGGATGAAAGCAAAGAGAGAAAAAACCAGACGGTTTTTCATCTATTACAGAAATGGTATAAAACAACAAAACGTTATACTGTATGATCTTTTGTAGTACATTTATTTTTACGTTTTTTTCTTTCTTTTATCCTCGCATTTACTGCATAATACATAATACCCCCTGATATTTTTCTTTTCTTTTGTTTTAATTTTTTTATTCGTATTTATGTTGATTTGCATTTTACTTATTGGGACATTTAGTTAAACATAAACATATTTTAATTTCCTGTTCTATCAGTCGGCCTCGTGGTGTAAAAGTCAGCGCGTTTGCCTACCATGTAAGAGGTCTCCGACATGGTTGATATGAAATATTTATTTAAAGGGGTGTTTTCACACTGGCATATTTCATAGACAGGAACCTGATGCGTAAGACTGATCATATTATCTTCATGTAACAAAACAAACAAGATATGCTGCGATTGGTGTATCAATGCAGTGCCCTATGCACAAGACTGATGATGATAATGATCAGTTTCAGAATTTTTTTGTTTTTAACTGTTTTAGTAAAAAGACCGCTTTTTTATTTCTGTGACTTATTCTACATTGTTTTTACGATTAACATTTTTTTTTATGTTTAGTCACAACCATATTTAATTCAACTAATTGCTGATATCTTTTGTGTACATTTGTTGTTTTTAATGCACTTAACATTTAAAAAACAATTGTTTACTCATTTGCAGTTTGCGTATGTTTTTTAAATTTTTTTACCAAACATTATTTCTTTTAAATACAAGTCAAAATAACCATTTCACTGCTGTTAAAAACATCTCGTCATCTTATATTCTTCTGATTCTGATATTCAATTAAAATAATCCTTATGATGCACCGTTGAAAATTAACATTTACTTATAATCCGCAGATTATTGATAAATATGTAAATCATGTAATAAAACTGGCATTTTATAATTTTTATTGTGTGGGTACTAATGTGATATGATTGTAAAAAAAACGTGTTGGATTTTTAACATAATATTTCTCGCCATTTTGCCGCATGGTAACATAATCAAAATATCAAATTATTCATTTATGAAAAGTTGCCAGTGACAGTTCATTTTATCCGTGGGCGATATATGTTTCTTTGTTTCTGACTTGGTTTGATTTCCTAGTAACAGATTCGCATTTCTTCATTAACTTTTCCATCTCTCCATTCTTGTGTCTATCAGTCTACCGTGGAGTATTGTTGTCGGTTTGTCAAAGTCTCCGGTGTGCTGAACCGTGGTAACCCCATTACTTTACTTCTTTGTTCCAATCCAGAATTTCTTCATCTATGCGAGAACAAGCCTAGCGGAATAAGTTGCCGGACGAGATAACCATCTAATATATTAAATTACATTATTGTTTTTGTGTATGAGAATATATCACTTAAATTAATTAGCTCAGAAAGTTCATTTTTCTTTGAATATTTAGATTATCTTAAAAGATACTCAGTGTTTATACTGATGGTTGAAAAAATACTTGACATATTTACTCAAGTAGGTTGAATACGCATAATTTAAAAATACTTTAGACTATCAATATGGATCTTTATTTTTATACTAAATTATTTGCAATCGCAACTGATGTCAGATTGGAATAATTTCAACAGTGAAAAAAAAATCTGAAATATTTGTTAAACTGTATGAGAAATACATTTGTTTTGTATTTTATTTCTTGGTATATCTCAATAAAATTGGAAGTAGTGGCTAAGTAATATTCAGTTGTTAAAAATATTTTTTATAAATATGTTATAATTGTAAATTTTTATTTTAATCTTTCATAATATAAAACACTGTTATCGTTAGTAATACACGTATTAAATTATTTTTAACGCAGTCAAGATGTCACGAATCAACAAAGATTAGACTATGATGTGTTTTCAGAACATCCTAAAAACTCTGTTTGCATTGGCAGACGCCATAGTGCAGTTAATTAGACGGCTAACTGTGAAACTGGAGTTGCGGGTTTTGGCCCATATTTAAACATTTATATTCCTTCAATTTTTTCATCTGTGGACGTTTTTGAAGTTAAAGAGCTAAAACCTCTATTTATGCGGGTGAGATACATCTGATTGAATTATATCACCTACACACTAGGCAACGCCTAAAATTTTCATTTTTAAATTTTTATACATCTTTATGGTTCTTCATACGTTAATTAACAGCTTCCCAGCGAGTTGAATCTAGTCTCAAAAAATTTGGACAAACTTAAAATATTGTTGACAATAATTATTTATTTATTCAACTTTTTGTACATAATGTTATTTGTACATTGGTGGGCTTATTGCCAAACGACAATTTCTTCCAACCAACCAATAAAATAAAAGTTTTGTTTTTATAATTCAAGTAACAGAACATATTTAATAGAAAAAAAGATTAAAAAGCCAAAGATATACAAAAATAGAAATAAACGTATTTGCTTATAAATTACCTTAAATCAAAACTATTACTCAATGGGAAAAAGGAAAAAAGAGGAAAGAGGAAAAAGGAAAGGAGGAGAGATTAAGGAAGAGAAAAGAGATGTTAATTATGAGCCATTTTATTGTTAAAATAAATATATAAAAACGAATTCCTTTAAGGATTTAAGTTGAACATTTTAAAGGTGATATAAAAGAGTCCAAAAGAAAAATTTAAAATTCGATTCAACAACAAACTTAAGACAGCTGAGGTTCGTAGAGCGGATCAGTAAAAACGCGGGAAAACATTTCTAGAGAAAAACAAGAAAACTTTTTGTGTGACGACACATCAAAGTTGCCGGGAAAATAAAACATGTAGGGGCAAGGAAATAAAACAACGCCGGCTTACATGCATATGTACTTTAAGAAGAATACGATCGTTCTTTTAGTATCAGCCAAAGTACGTCACTACCTACTGATGCAGAGACGAGGAGTGTGTGATACTTCCAGCTGACTCTTGTCTTCCCTAAGTAACGATTCTTGTACTTCTTTCTACACATCCTCACAACTTCATTCTTTTGGTCGGACTACTTAAACTTCCTTGCTAAAATTCCCATCTTGTATTAAAGTACCTACTAGATACACAAAAACACGACATCATTTCGTCCCTACAAACTGTAAGTACTTGGCCATAGTGGCGAGCGTTTTGCGGCGCGACGCGGGCGCGGTGAATTTAAACATGTGATGAAAACTAGTGTAGTGCCTAGAGCGAGCGCGGCAAGGCTTGAAAAAAAAACGCTTGCCACTATGACCAAGCACTGACACTAACATTTTGCTATCGAGATGTTTGAGAAATATAATCAAAAATATGTATTAGCCGGTGTACAATAAGTTTTAATTTCGTACAAGTTACAAATTGGAATACTTATTTTATATCAATTTGTATAGCATATCTTGACTAATTAGCGCTTTGCATCAGGAATTGTGAATTTATTTACTCGAAAACTTATTTCATAATAAATGTTATATTACTATTTAAATCTTTAGAGTAACAACAATGCCTACTTAGTTACATTGTTTCCATTGTTATCGACAAAGCCAAATATTTTTTTTTTCCTTCCTTTAATCTGTTAAAAAAAATTATTAACGTGTTAATAAATTGAATTTTGATTTATTCATTTTATTTCACTTTCTTTTTGTACCACAGTAGGCCGAGAGGCCGAATAACAGTGATGAATTGCAGCACAGAACACCCAGTTTTGAGAATATCCACTTTAATTTTGTGTTCTTACCGGGAATCGAACTCGGAACCTTTCATACGTAGGTGCCAAGAAATGCTAGACTAGGAGTATTTAAGAACTTGTTACTCTTTACACGTTACAGTTCATTTTACTGTAATTAAAATTAAAAATTTAACAATATCTATGGCTATTAAGGTATTAAGTATCTCAGAGACAATATGTTTGAAAATAAGATTCAGATTACTTTTCAAACTGTATGTTTTTTAATAATTATTTTTTGCATCGTATAGACTGAATGTACATATTGAATTTTACGCTTAGTGCCCATATAATATATTTGCTGTCGTTACAATGTACGAATATCCAGGTTTGACTTCACTCACAGAATGAGTCTCCGTAAACACTATGCAGTCGGGAACATAATTTAAACTTTTGATTGCAATTAGAAACTCGTCAAATTTATTTTCGATATTTCTTATATTCATATGAAATAAGGTAAAACTGACTACATAATTATTTCAAATTGTGTTTGCTGTAGTTAAATAATCGTAAATGCATTCGTCTGTATTTATTTTTGTATCTATACTAAAACAGTTAAAATCATTCATTTTTGTAAAAAAATAAGTGAATTGTATTTAAATTTATGAAATTTCTAGAAAATAATAATAAAAAATAAAAAAAGATAACAGAATCATCATTTTTCTGTATTATATTAAAAATAATAATAAATTTAAATAGTACCTTAATTTAATCATAATCAATTCGTTATTTTGCTAAGTGTAGCATTCTTTGCTTGTAAACACATTGTGCACTATATGTCGTATGGTCCGTCGAGTAGTTGAATTTGTAATTTAGATTTAGTGCAGCCCAGTTGTTACATTTAGGAGTATCCACTTTGTTGGGGCGTTTTGATAGGACGTGTCCTCCTGTGCAGTGTGGACACACCGGAGGCTGTAATCTTGCCAGGCATCTCAACGCAGTGCGTCCGTACTTCAGGCAATGGTAGCAAAGCGTTAAAGGATTACAATATTTTATGTACACTCGTCAAAATGTTATGTTTATTCTTTCCTTTTCAATTAATATTCTTCTTAGTTTTCTTGTAGTTTGTATGATATAGTTAGTGGTCTCTCGGTATTTACCTTCTTTATCCGTATTTTATAGTTCCTTTTTTAGAAGTTAATAGAAGTTAATAAGTTTTATAGAAGTTTTATAATCTTCGTTTATATATTTTATAATGACTTATATTTCCTCTATTTGTATATATGTTTAATGACCTTTTATAACTTGTATCATCTTGTTTTATTTTGGTGACAAGTAACACAGAAACTCGATTTGGAGCTATCGGATTTTTCCTAAAACTTTTTTGAGTAGAATCAAAAACTGGCAAACACGATACTCACACCGCTTCTGTCACCAGCTAACTGTCGTTACTTTGTACAACTTTTTTAATTTAAGTTTTCACATTTAGTAGCTATTTTCTTAAATTTTCTTAATTGTGTTCAGCAGTAAACCTAAAACTTTACTAGACCTTAATACAGGTTTTAGACATTTTAATCTCCTAAGAATGCAATTTAGTTTATCTTCAAAGAACATATCAAAGTAAAATAACAGTGAGCATTTGACTTATCTGCAAAATTAGTGCAGTATTAGTTACACTTAGCGTTTATTAAACATTACCATCTGTTAAGTAAATAACAGCATTTATCGATACTATTCCTGGCCGATCACCTTTCGTTCTTATCCTTCCTTTGACCCATCTTTATGGTACCTACCTAACATCAAGGTAGAAGAAATTCAAAATTAGAAGATTCGGATTTAGAACATAAACCAAACAACATTTTTGACTTCAAATAAAAACGGATAAAATAGTGGTTGAAATCGTCGCGCGTCGTGGAAGACATTATTACATTTTATAGTTAATTTTGTCGTCCAGTTCCAGAAATTGAAGAACATTCAGATCATATTAAAGGTAGGTATCCATTCCATGTTCCTATCTTTTCTCAAATACTTCCCTATCACAAAATTGAATAAAATTAGTTTTTCATTTACAGTCCGCCTTTTCGTTAACACCATCCGTAAATTATTAATGATTACAAAAAAAAAACATTTTAAACTTCAATAGGTTTATAAAACACGCAATTGATGCAAATTTGTTAGCAATAGCATATTTTTACTTATATCTATCAGAACTTTATGGTAAAATATACGAAAATAGAGTGTTATGTAAATATAACGCATTTAAATAACTGAGACCTTGTTTTTTCACAAAGTACATACATATTATGTTTGCTTTTTGATCCATAAATAAATTAAAACGCGTTGATCAGAATATGCTTCCATCGCTAGTCCTGTGACTCTCATTAAATCAAATCATACAAATGCAATCAAACACGTATTATCATTAAATTGCATATGTGTATAGTACATACATATAACGCGATAAGTACTATGCCTTTTTTATACATGTAATGTATCGGATATTTTGACATTTGCATAATCCTTATATTTTCAAATCCTGACATATGTACGTATTTCAACGTAAAATACTATTGTTAAATGCGCAATTCCGCTAACTCCGTATTTATATCAGTGAAGCTTTAACGCAAATTCTTATTTATTTACGCAAGTCATTTAAAATTGAGAATTACGTGTTATTTTCTTCGTGTAAGATGTTCATTGTTTACCAGAAACGTATAAAAACGTTAAAATTCAGTTGACTGCTATGATTTATTGCACTAAGCCATTTTGAGAGGCATTCTAGTGGTTTCTATGGCAACAAACTCCCTTGAACTCGCTACGATTTATCGCAGTGTTTAAACAATCCGTCGAGTATGATGTTGCGTTCTCATTTTTTTGGTTAACGTGTATTACCTAATGTTGAATAGAAATTACATTAAGGCGAACGTGATTTCTTCAGAGTGCAAAGCGTATTCTTATTAACTTGCATGGCATTTTTAAAATGAAATAAAATCAAATCATTAATAGATTTTGAGCACGTAAAATATGGCAAATTAAATAACCAAAAATACAAAAATTAATTTCATGTGTTTCATTCTATCGCTTAAATGTATAAACGTGTATTATGATTAAAGATCTTTACTCAACCGTATCTATTCGGATTTCGACATCTTCCATGTTACTGAAAGAAATTTCAGAAAGGATATCTTGGTTAACTCATATATTATATAATATGCTAAATAATACATTAAAATTAAAAAAAAACCAATAGGGTATTTTTATTTTACTACAGTTTTTCACGTTGAAAGACTTATATGGTTAATTTTTCTCGTTTAATATATTCTGGCTTTTTGCTGACGATAACAAGATACTTAAGCTAATTAAAAATATTGATGACTGTGTCAGACTCCAAGAAGACATAAATGCATTTCATACTTGGTGCAAAACTAATAACATGGAACTTAACATCGATAAATGCAAAATTATTTCATACCATAAATGTAAACATCCTTTTATTTTTGATTATAAACTTAATGGCCAAGTTCTTTCGATTGTCACCTCTATAAGAGATCTTGGAGTGATCCTAGATAATAAACTAACTTTTCTGGAACACTTTGATAATATAGTAAACAGATCCTTAAAAATTTTAGGCTTTATTAATAGAACTACGTCTGATTTCCAAAGTATGCTTACACTTAAAACACTTTATTGCTCTTTAGTTCGCCCTATTCTTGAATATGCATCTGTAATCTGGTCCCCTCATTATGCTGTTCATATCAAGCGCCTTGAATCAGTTCAACATCGTTTTATAAGAAAAATTGCATGGAAGATGGGATTGGAAAGAGGAGACTATTCATATTCTGATATGGAGAGGTTTTTAAGCATATCAAGTCTTGAAAAACGCAGATGCATTGCAGATATAATCTGCATGTATAAAATTATGAACTGTCTCATTGATGCCCCTGAAATTTTGCAAAAGATTCTTTTTAACGTTCCCACCCGTAGACTAAGAAATAATGAAATGCTTTTCCTCGGTCACTACAGGACCAATTATGGTGCACAGTCGCCTTTGCCCAGAATGATCAGGCGGGTGAACGATCATCGAGATCTTGATTATTATGGTGTAAGGATGTCTTTCTTTACAAATCAGCTAAAGAATCTGTATAGTTAGCCTATGCTTTTTACTTAATCTAAAAAATCTATCATCTGTCTTTGCTGCTTATTTCTGTTCCTTATATTTTTTTATTCCTTGTAAAAATTTCTTTTAATTGTAATGTTTATAATGGACTTTGTCCGTAAATAAATAAATAAATAAATAAATGCCTTGAAATTTGTAATAAAAATTATATATTTTTTCGTAGTAATGTTAAAAAATCGATAAAGTATTTCATATATTAAACACTTAACTGAAGCATTCGGTTTAAGTTCAACATAGTTTATAAAAATATTATATTATGGTGGAGTATCTCACTAAGTCAAGATCTGAACAATATCGATCGTAAAATTATTTCCATAGACTCATAAATCAAAAACAACCTTTAAATAATGTAAAATAACTCTACATAAACAGTTTTTCGATTTTTTTATTGCCTTCCAATCTAAACCGTACTTTTATAATATTCTGCCTTTAATTTACTTGTTTCGAGGCATAAATTAATTTTGCGAAATTTTATTTTATGCAAATATAAAATTAAATGGACTAAGTTTAGATATGATGAAAAGACTTGGTTTCAGATGGGTAAAATATATACAATAATTCGCTATTGTCAAAATATTTCGCATTTCAAATATAATAATTTAAATTTATGTAAACAGCGTCATGCTTTTACATCAAAATAAGTTTGTACACTCAAAATTTAATTTCTTTCACCAAAAACCGTAAAAGCCAAATAACAAAAAGGTATTTGTAATAAACGAACCTAAAGGAATACACTATAGACTACAGACTACAAATCGCTGGCTTTTCAGATAAGCAGAACAAAATTATCTAGTATTACTTCTAAAGCTTACAGCTGTTGTAGGCGGAATAAAGAAACAGTTGAAAGTTCTAAGTTGAAAACCAGAAAGAAAATTCGCGTTCAAAATAATATAATGCATTGTTACCGATCTGAATCAAATTATTTTGTTACGTTTTATTTTTAAAATTATTTGCTCAAAATACCAAATATTTACCTTAGAATAACATTTTCAGCGTTTTGTGTTATTTATTTGTTATGACAAACTAATATGAACGGTACTTATTTAAAAAACATTTTGTTTTTAAATTCTTTTTTATTTATTTATCGAATGACATTATGCTTTATATGTATAAAAGTAAGTAAGTACATAATTCAATATGTTTTTAAAAAATTAGAACAGTTTTAGGTTAAAAAAGTTTACATTGGGTATTATTTAACTGTAAGTAAGTAAAATAGAAAATCTTCTACTGATTTTTACAGTATCTGAATAATGTAAGTTATTTTGATTTCATAGCCGTAGAATTTTTTGTTTAAAATCTGACAACGGGAAACGAAACACATCAGGTTTTGGTCCTGTGGCTAGTGTTTCGGACTCAAGGACCAAAGGTCAGTGGTTCGAATCCTACTGTACCCCAACTTGATTCCATTTTCTAATTGTGAGTTATTTACAATTCGTTGAAAATGGCCCTCAAAAATAAATATTTGGGTAAATCATAAGAACGCAAATATTTCTTTTAAAAAAAATAAAAAAATAATAATTTCTCTGTATTCGTTTTCGAGCAGGTGTAGTCTGACGATTGGGGAGTTTATAAAATAATTCTGTCGACCAGACGCCATTTACGTTTATTATTCAAATAACAACAAATCCATCGTTTTAGAAATCATTACCTATATCTATTTTTTTAAAAGCGTTTTCACTTTTATTTTAATTTCTAAAATAACCATTAAATAAAACTAAAGCAGCAAGAAACAGCATTAATTAAGTAAGATGCACGCGCACAAATTGTTATGGAGACACACATACTGGTTTATTAATGAATATTTGTTCACTTAGATATATTTACGTGGATATCGATCTAAGGATGCTTTGATTTTTGGTATTTTCTGTAATATTCTTATTGTTTTTAATTTAATAAGCAGATACAACCCCATAAAGGCACTAACAATATAATATATTTATGCAATTTAACCGGGAACATGATGTTGATTACGGATAAAAAATGCAAAGGATTTTTTTGTAAAAGAAGGTATTAGTAACTTTTTCTCGATCTCTGCACGTCAATGCATTTAGTTTAATTTTATTAAATAAGTTTAATTTACAAAATTTTTTCGTTCAATTTAAAACATTCTCCTTTCATTTTCTGTCTCCTCACCTTTATCACTTTATCCTTTCGTCTATATCTCCCCAAGATCTCACCGCACGAGAATTGAATATAGCTGAAAATCATGATTGCTCACGTACTTCGGCGTTTAGCTGACTCCTACAGACATAGGTGGAATTGAGAATGAACTATTGTGGAGTTTGATTTTCTGTTCAAATCCACATTCACCATTATGGAAATATGCTTTTTTCGAGTGCTCTCTCAAATATTCTGTTTTGCACGCGTTTTCGAGCGTTTTTTTTGTAAAACTCATTTTCATGCCGTACTGCATTTGTAGTTTGAATGTGGCGTTTGCTTTTATTCATTATTTTAAACTTAAAATGTATTATATCCCACTCAGTCAAGTTACAAAGTTTGGTAGAAACGCATTTATGAACTTTTACCAGATTACATTTTAAAATGGGAATCGAGATGATGCAGAGCGGTGTTTGAATATCAGATCTCTTGTCCCTGAGTTTGCGATTCTACCACGGAATTTAAGGCCAAATCATTGCGCATAAACTCTTGCATTATTTTATTCCTTTTTATATGCGTCAGGAATCAATGTTATGTAGAAGTAATGCAATTTTATTTGATAAAATTTTCAACACATAACCTCGTCACAAAATAATTTTACGATTATGTAATTTTAAGTAAATTAACAAAATCAACGTTAATTATTTAAATAAATACCATATTCAGAAAAAAAAAAATTGAAAAATTTATGTTATTTCTGGTTACCAGTGTATGCAAAAATCCGTCTGTGAGCATCTATATGTTTGAAAATGAATCTTGATTGTAAGCCACTCTGATTAATCCAAGGGGCGAGTTGGTACTTCGTAATTTTTTATCCTGCATCCTGCAACCCTATGGTAACCATAACCAAGGGATGACAAAGCGAGCTCGCCATTGGCTGGACCGACCCTTGTGGGATGGACCAAGGGATGAGGGGTGAACAATTAAATTTTGTTTTAATGAAGCCACGCCCAATCCCTGACAACACAAGCGACTGGACACGTATAATTAATGCCCCCTCATTGCCTCACGGATCACGGTATCCCTTATTCAAAATTACGAGAATTATTTTTTCATCATTAAAAATTGCAAGCTCTGATTCATGTGAATCGGTTTCTTTCAAATATACTTTAATTACCAAATAATCTCAAAGTGGATAGTAGAAAATATCGTTAGTTTTGAACCATTTCGTTTCCACTGAATTATCGATCGTTTTTTGTATACTTGCCGGTTTAAATTCGAAATACTAACTTACTATTACCATATCTGCTCCTTAGGCGGAGCATATGGAGTCTTCGAAATCTCCCCAGGTCTCTGCGCACAGCCAACTCCTGTATGTCCTCCCAAGTCAGGACCGCGCCCCGTAGTTCTGACATGAACTACCGACGAACTGTCAGCTGTGGACGTCCAGAACCACGATAACCTGATGCCTTATAAAGTAGACAGACGTGGTTAAGGCTCACGGAAGGCATTCGGAAGAAATTTCTTATAAAACTGTATTTTGTTTGTTACTGATTATTCTCCAATGTTTATATCTCAATTTAAATATTCGTTCATTACGCCCAATGTGCTGAACCTATAATTTTCTAGAAATATATTAAACTTGGCGGTAAGGTAGCAAATATTACTTGTTCTAAAGGTTAATTGGCCCATACATTCAATGTAAAGTGGTAATTGTACAATAGTTAGGTACCTTATTTTACCCGTTTACTTTGCTTTACATTTTGCAAAGCTATTTCGCTTTAACAACATCGTAAATTTAATTTTGCATTCATTTTACATATCTCCAGAGAAAATCGGAATCAAATTACACATATCAAAAAACCTATATAATAATAAAGCATAAATAATAAATTAGTCTTGATTTTTTGTTCCCCATTAAACTTTCAATTTTTTTAAAAATGTATACACCGTGAAACAGTTTTTTAATATTTTTATTCTACCTGTATTTTCTTCTTTATTAATCACTTTTTAAATGTACCTACTTATTTAACCTATATTAATATTATTGAATTGTAATTTGAAAAAATATTCTTCATTGTTATCAATTCGTTTTGATTCTCTCCGTGAATTTGCAGCTTAAAAGTCACAGATTGTTTGTTTGTATGTATCAAAATCTAAGAGAACTATGCATTCCAGATGAACTAGCTGACAGGCGTCTCACGCTTAGATCAGCTACGTCTACGGCGAGAGGAAAAGTTATTATACCTCTACGCAAACAGCGCACTAAATTTAGTGAACGCGTATTTGCGGTCGCATCGGAAAAAAACTTAAAACCCACTTGTTCTCTAAATCATTTAAATAAATACGTAGCATGTGACAACAATATTAATTTTTAAAATTAAATTACAAATTTAAAAGCTTCAATTAAATTAATTTAACAATAGAATCACTATGTAAAGCGCCATTGGGGTATTTTATTACTTATTATTTGTTTATAATTATAATTTTAAAAAAAATATGAAGGCGAAGTAAATTTTGATAGCATTCGATGAAATTTTATACCAATAAATTTATAAAACGAATTCATAACACACTAAGCGATTAAAAGAAGTATAAAAATTCAAGATTTCTTCTCCTCAATTAAAATTATTTTAAGCATTTCCTTTACTACTCAAGGTGCCAGGCTTTGGAATAAGCTACTTCTTCATATAAAATATGCACCTTCTTTGGCCGCTTTTGCGAAACGATTTTTCGTTTTTTTCATACTTTCTTTTTTGTATTTTCTTTCTGACTCCTTGCAATCTCATTACCTGATCCTACATTCCTCATCATATAATATATCGTGGGTATACTGGCAAAAAACATAATCTCGAAAATATGCGAATTCGACCTAATAATGCGATTTTGTAAAGTTTTTAACGCTCTACAAACTGGAAAAATACACAAAGTTATATTAAATTTCATATATCAGTAGTTTTAAAAATGAATTTTAGGTAAGTCTTAAACCGAGTATTTTACTCAGGCGAAAAGCTTTAAATAACTTAAGAGCTTTAAATGGTTAAGAAACGGAACAATTAAAAACATGTTCTTAAATGAGCACCAACAACCAATTATATTTAAATAAGATATAAAATAGTAAAATTTGAACAAAACTTTAATGCTTGAATTCTCAAAACAGGGATTTGAGAGCTAAAGTTTTTTGCCACGATATAATGTGTACAAAAAGTTTATTTTAAATACGTTTACGTAAAAGTACAAACTCTCTCTGCCCACTAAAAACAGCTGTAATTTGATAGTAAATATGCGTATTTTTATTTTTATAAAATTAAGTACCCATCATTAAATTTTTACCGTTTTTGTGAACAATCTTTTTTTTTTGGCTGGATGATATTGCTTTTAGCAATAAGCCCGCTAAAGCGATTATATTTTTGTATAGTGCTTATAAAACTTTGCAATAGTTGTACAAACGTAGTACGTACGCATCTGTGTATATTCATTTATTAATTCTTTCGTTTCTGACTTAGTAGTATTCAGTTCTCATCAAACTTTAGCACAATATTTAAACTAGTATATAAACTTCCATTGTATTTTTTGTTACTCAATTATCACATTTCGCTTTGCATATCATTAGTAACATATTGATAATAAGGCCCTTTTATGTTGTAACATTTGTGTAACGCCATTACGACACAATGTAACAAAATTAATGTAAAGCGTACAACTAATTACACGCAATTCTATAAATTGTATTATTAAATCTGAGTACATTATAATAATATTACTTACTCATTGATTACGCCATAAAATTTATTCCCAGCGAGGTGTGATTTGATATATTTTCATTTTAATCATTTTCTAGCTACTCAACAACTTCTTAAGTTGATAATATTACGAATGACAATTTTATTCAGTATCAATTATTGGGAGTTGCAACCGAAAAATCAATAACATATTTTGTCTAACTAGTCTGGGTGTTATCGAGTATTTATCGTCATTTTTTCCATGCTTGAAGCGTTATTTGTTTTTCAATATTCAAACAATGTGGTAAATAACTCCTTTGCGGGCGGTGATGTAACATCGTGTTACAACAAGCAAAAGACGGAATATTCGAATGTTTAGACATTTGAAAACGAAATAAGAAAATTATGGACGCATACTGTTGAATATCTCTTCTAGAATATGCCTCCGTGGTCTGGTCTCCATTCTATGTCGATCGCATAAATCACATTGAAACAGTCCAACATCGCTTGCTTCGAAAAGAAGCGTGGATGCTTGGACTAGAGAGAGGTAATTATTCTTATGCTGATATAGATTCAATGTTAAATATTTCTAGTCTACAAAAACGTAGAACTAATATTAATTCCATATAAATGTTCGGCATACTAAATGGTATAATCGATGTTCCATCATTACTAGGACAAGTAAAATTCAATATTCTAATTTGTAGGTTAAGAAACAAAGAAGTTTTGTTCATTGATCAGCATAGAACAAACTATGGCCTTGATTCTCCAATGACTCATATTTGTAGCATTTTTAACTCAAGACAAGTCTTGCTTTTTAAAATTTAAGTTTACAACGATTTGAACGAGCACTAAATAAATAATCCAGATCTTGTCTTGAAGTCCCTTATGTTTGTCAGTGCTTCTTTTTTTTTCAAATGTTTTTAACTATTCTTTTTTTGTCTATTTTAAACCTATAAATTGTATACATGGACAGTGTCCGTTAATAAATAAATAAACAAATAGTTCCCTTTCATTTAATTTAGGCCTGTTAAAGCAAAATAAATTTTAAATCATAAATACTCCGGTCGTCTTACGTGCGCGCGTACATCCCTATTACTTTTAATAACCGACTGAATCTCTTCTCACAAACACCGGCCACATAGCAGCGTCTTTGTCTTTATTATTCTAAATTCTGTCTTCGTGCCTTTTCTCATACATATTAATTTCTGTATTGGCGTCACATTCATTCTTTACGTAGAAACAATAAAGGTTTTTTGTTTTAAAATCCAGCGTAGTTATACAAACTTTACTTTCCAAATCCGGTGTGAAAATTATTACAAAAAGTTCAACGTCACCACTTTTCAAATTAGAAGAAATACTTCAAGTCCTTTATAGTATGTAGACTAGTGTGACATTATAGCCACACAAGAGGTAAATATAATATCATTTAATGCAGACATAACTGTTCCAGTTACTCAAATTTCCAAAATTGCAAACAAATATTTTTATTAATTTTAAAACAATTAGTTTTTACCCGCGACTTAGCTCGAGTGGTATTAGAGAGAAATTATTTATGGTCTTCTTGTTTGCTTATAATAACTTTCCTAATAAAATGATATTGTTTTTCGGGATAAAAAGTAGCCTGATCGATTGCCGGTCCTCCAACAATCGCTTTGCAAAAAATATGACGGTATGTTAGTCTATCTAAGCAGCATAGTTATTTCGGATTTTTTTATTAATTTGTTTTTCACCCATGACACTAAGCTTGTCAGCTGGTTTCCAGCTATCCTTATGCAAAAAAATCGCATATATTTTTTTTTTCTTTAAAATTTACAAACAATCAATTGCCCCTACTTCAACAATTTTTGTTCTTTTTTTTATAAAATAGGTTTTAAAGTAGATTTTCATGTTTGGTTTTAAAACACAAGTTCATTTTTGTAAAGTGGATTTTTCAAGAAAATGTTCTCATTTAAAAATACCCTTAGAAAACAATAATTAACCTCCGTGTTATCGATCGTTTTTTATTATTAATAAAAACAAGCGGAATATCCGATTATTTGTATTCTGTTTAAATAAAATTAGAAGTAAACATTTATCGTCTTTATGTGCACAACAATGTAGCATTTAAATTGATTTATTATGTCGATAAGTTACTTCTTCATAGGTTAAAACAATAATAATGTTCAATATATTATATGTTGGCAGAGGTCAGTAAGTGTTAGATAACACCTTCAAGCGAAAATGTCTTCTATCACATTATCAAAAGGAACTAGATTCGCGTGAAGAATAAAATAAAACTTTTATGAAACCAAACAATGTACTTTTGCAATTTTTGTGCACCAATCAACAGAAATGCAAGTTATCACAATGTTTCTTAAATTACATCTGCATTCGGAAATTTTAGTTTTTTGTTTTAAAAAAAACTGATGATTGTATTTTACTGTAAGTATTAAATTTTTATTTATTTTGAATTCTGCAACAAATTGTGCATAGGGCATTGGTTTGTGTTATGCAAAAATCTGTTAAGCCACACTAATCTTAAACATAGATAATTGATGTTTAACATCATGCGCATTTTTAATAATCGATACACCAACACAAATAAACTCATCTATCATGCATATTATTCTCATTTCATCTCGTCCTGTTTAGAAATTAATATTATATATGTTATGTTGTGTTGTGTTTGTAATTAGTGCTGTTAGGTTTTATAGTTTTTTTGTAATAATTTATATGTGTGTATTTCATAACACTGCGTGCACCACAACAAATATAAATAAATATCAATAAATAACATGTAATATCTTACCTAATTCCCCATGTAATTCAAATAAAAATATCATTTCGTAGCTTTTTAATTGTAGTTATTATTGTTCCACTTGAGCGAGATAGCTCTCATATACTTTTTTCTTAACAATCACTTCAATATTTTCTTAACAACACCATAATAAAATATTCCAAGCTGACTCATCTAATGTAATCATATCAAAGTCTTGACAGATTGACACATATCACAGTACTCAAATTAAAACACCATCATATCTCTTAAGAAATCTCCAGTCTATAATTTTAATGATTCTTTGTAACCAATTTGATTTAATCGAATTAATTTGTTTTTTTCTGTCGGAATTTTTTTGAATTTCTCACAATAAGCGTTATAAGGGTCCTAAGACATATTCCATGTTAGACGATCTTAGAGCTGAGAAAAATGCCTAATGTCCCAAGTTACTTAGAATAAGTTGCAATAAATTAAAATATCTACAAAAATAGAAATAGCAGCATTTTTTTACATAAATTAGTTTAAATAAATACTAGTCTTAAACGGAAAAAGATAATAAAGATATGTGATAGAGGAGAGACTAAGGAAGAGAGAAAATATGTTTTTTCGGGTGTGATTTAAACCGAGATGCAGTGGAAACATCTCTCTAACAGGATGGGAGATGATTTCACAGTCAAACCGCGTGGACAGTATATTATAAGTTAGCGAGGAAAGTAGAGTTGTAAATGAGAACTAAGCGAGTGTTTTAAAAAAAGGAATGAAAAGGTAAACCATGAACTAATAAGTGTTAAAATTTTCCACGGAGGTCATAAGAGCGTCAGGACTATTAAGTATAGTAAACAAAGGTGAGAAGTACTAGATATTCTAGATTATTAACGATCCGAGTAGAAAATTTTATACAACACTATATATTTTTGACTGTAGATAAGAGTGTCACATGTCATAAAAAAACATTTGATGCACTAGCAGGATTGACTTAGTAAAAACTAATATGTGTTTTTTAAACGCTGGTGTTGGCTACTCTGGCTAAATGTTTTTAAATACGAAAATTCCGCCGCAGTTCACACGTGAGCGCTGCCAGAACAAATACACGACGGTGTTTGTTACGAGCGAATTCACGAAAAATATTATTTGATACCAAGATATATTGGAATTTTTAAAAGAAACTAAATAATAAGAAGATTTTCGGCAGAATTCTTTTTTGGGAGCGACGCGTTGGCCGGATGCGATGGTGTGGGTCATTATTATTCCGTTGAGAAAACCTGCTCGTCTATCTCGGTGGCGATGTCTCGGGACAATGCTTTGTCTAAAAAAATGCTGCCTACACGTGGACAATGGCCGAGTACTGAGACAAAACAAAATTGTAATATCTAAGTACAAACGGCCTTTATTTCTCTTTTATATGTAAGAAAATAAATACTGGCGTAGTAGACGCGTGTCACGAAAAGAGGTTATGTTCGTTATATTTATTTCGTTGAAAATCTGAGCTCAAAAAACCACATTACAGGCTACTCGTATTTTATCGCTTCCACTTCATCTGCGTTTTTTATTGGCAGTGCTGAGCGTTTTTTTTATTGCTTCTGGCATTGTTTCGACATTTACATCATTAAACATAACCCACATAAGTAAAACTAGTATTGGAACCATCCATCATACGGCTCGCTATAGACAAACAAGTCTTGTACGGTTGTACGTACCGTGACCCAGTTATCCGAATAATTTTGTATGTATCGCATATTGAGGAGTGACTCCGCGAACTTGCCTGGCAACAGTTGAAGGCAGCCACGATATTATATCTACCTTGGGTCCGGTCATTGAACTTTGCGATTGCACTGTACGGCCCATTTCACATGACCATCCACCATCCACACGGCACAATAAAACAACCGGGTGGATTAATATTTATCGTATTATAATTTTTATTTTTTAAATGAGAGGCAAACGCACAAACCAAACTTCGAAACCTACTAATTTTTTGCAAAATTTTTATCTGAGAGCAGCCGCTGAATTTTTTTTTACACGAAGTTACAAAATAAATCATGTAAACCCACTCTAATTCTACCGTGCCATCTAGATTTTGACGATACGTGTTAAATTGGCCTATTGGTGTTTGAAATACTACGTACCTTTATCAATAGTTCAGGAGACAACTGACGATTAGCCCTTAAATTAATAATATTAATTTAATATTTATCTTTATCTACCAGTTGCCTAAAGTTAAGTTTCAAATATTAGTGAATTTGGCAAAACCTGTTATTAATGTTTCTTATATAACTTGCAAGAGATAATTATTTAATTATTTTTTATAGATTATAACTGACTTCTTAGGTAAATTGATCAATTTAAATACAACTAAAATTTCATTTTTATTATTTTATAGGACATTTTAATGCTATGTTCTTAAGCCAATTAAAAATACACGACAATATGTTTTTTCATTCAGCTCAGCTCAGTGCCAAAAATCGGCTTTTATTATTCCTCATTATCATCATCATTCCCTTTCCGCACTTTATGGTGCATAGGGCACTGCATTGGTAAACCAATCGCAGCGTATCTTGATCATTTTTTTACATGAAGGGAAAATGATCATTCTTGCGCTTCAGGCGACAGTTCAGGAACCATGAAACTATTATTTTGGCGTTTACAATTAGCAAAGTTTTATTATATTTTGTTTGTAACAGCGAAGAAGGTAAAAAAATATTAAAATAAGCTAAATTAAAATATAAGCAAACATATTAAGCACGGTCTATTTTCATTTTTCTGAAGTAGACAGCATTTCTTTTTTTTTAAATATAAAATATAGCTTTTTTTTTTTTAGAGATGTCTTAAAAAAATTAATACGAAATTGAATAAATTATATGAAAATAATCTAAGAAAAATATATGGAACTAAAAAATTGTATTTTGATAAGTTGTCGACTTTTTTGGGTGACGAACTGTGGTTTTAATACCAACTGCAGTGGTGTTATGATTAGTAATAGAAATGCAAAGTACCACAGATTCAGTGAGGTTTTTTTTTTGCAAAAATGTGGTCGATACAAGTTTTTGCCACTTGTTGGTACATTAATTAATGATATACATCGGTCCATTAATACAGTATTGTTATGAAGACGTAATATAAAATTAAATATACCGTTAAATAATTAAAATTTTAATGAAATTTACCCTTGTGTACCTAATTTACCCTTTTTTTGTCAAAATATTTCCAATATAGTTTTTCTCTTTTAAAATCTATACCATTCGTGTGTTGATCGGGTTTTCCCCGTACCGTGTTTACTTATCGCGTCTCAAATTCTCAAATGCATTATCCACAGTAATGCTATATGCACTACGGTTAATATTGCGGAGCTCATCGACACCTCAGGTAAACAGAGTCAAGGTAACTCCCAGTACCGGCTCATTACAAGCACAACTGTCATACCGTCATGCGGCCATAATGTCATACAGTTATACCGCCGTACAACCATATACAGGTATAGTCAATAGTCACCGGGGATCGTCCATTCAGTGACTGCCAGGAGCGGTGCGTCATGCAGCAACATTATTTATGGTCCAGTTATAGCGATGAAATCTCTGGTCTAAAAATACGTGCTGTAATTGACAGAGAAAAGCGAAGATCAATTATGATTGAAAGGAATATATTTGTGTTGTTAAAAACACGTTTGAATTTAGACGCCCATAGCCAGTAGCGCTGTTGATCTAAATTCTGACGCTAAACATTAAATTGAGCAAAGTTTCCGACATATAAATCAAGAAATTAAATAAATGTTTAACCAATTATCTTCACCAAATCTTTTGTCTTTTTTATCTCTCTTTTTGTTATATTAAAACCGAATCACGTTATTTAGCCGTTTTTAATCAGTAAATTCTATCCTTTTTCCATGATATCTCAAATCTTAGTATGATTTTTTCAGCAACAGAAAAAAAAACTCGATCAAAAAAATACCAGTTCTTCCAATGACGAGTAATAAATTGCCTTCTGTGCCTTTATTCTCTAACAGACTTTTATTGTGATGAGATGTGACGCTGCGCAGAAATATGGCGTCGTTTGTCATAAAAAAAATATTACACTACAACTATCAAAAAAAAAAATGCATAATTTCATTCGCAAATACAATTAAATTTTTGTAATAAGTTAAATTGTTTTTTTAAAGTACGCTTTCCAAAATTTTGGCAGATGCCACCAAGTATAGTTTCTTACGAGTTTTGCGTAAATAAATAATACAAAGAAAATATTATGTATATATCCCCCTTTTTTAATTATCGATGTAATTATATATCGTGGGCATTCTGCAAAAAAGGAGAAAGTCAAAATTAATAGCTAAGAGATATTTGAATTTCAAGTTTGCTTGGCGTTGACTATTAATTTTATAACTAAACGGTATAAAGCCAATTACAAAAATTCTTCATTTATCTATCCACTAGATTAAAAAAGATTTTTCATAATAAATAACGTTTATTTTACACATTTTTTTTACCAAACAAAAACGTATCGTTATGGATATTATACTGTACTGAATATGGATACTATTTTACATCCAAATCTATTTGTTTTACTATTTTTCACATTAAAATATTTTGTTTTATTGATTATTTCAAACGTTGAGTTAGTTTTAAATCAATAAAAACAAGGTTTTTTTTTGTTTCATGAATGTATCTTTGATAGAAAGGATAGGAAGAATATCTTTGAAAGGAAGGCATACCAACTTTAAAACTCGGATGGAATATTTTTCTCTTATTCCCTGAACGGATTTATATTCTATTGACCTGTGATGGAAAATAATTCGGCCTGTAGTGAAGAGGACTTCCATTTTTGTGCATTTTTGTAGATTGTAGGGCATTTGCCGAACAAATACCTCATCATTAAGTCAAAACAGGGACAATTTTGACTCAATGTTTTTTTCGCAAAACGCCTACGATATATTGGTATTTTTTCAAATTGTTGAGAGCAATAAAATATTTTTTATAACTTAGATGGAGCTAGTATAGGAATAACGTGTCTATTTGTAATTCGTCAGTGGGTTGTTCATAATATAATAATGTTTAAAATTTGAGATTTTCTGCTTACAAAGCAACTAGATTTAACAAACACATTTAATAAAGCTAAATTGTTGAGCTTTTTGTAATTAGCTCTTAAAAGACTGAGGTAAATAATTCCTTTTTGCACGGTGATGTGACATCGTGTTACCACAAGCAAAAAAAAGCATATTCAAAAATTCAGACAGTCCAAAAAAATACATAGAGACATACTGTTAAATAATTCCTTTTTCAAAATGTATAAAATTCATTATAAAATTTAGGCTTGTTGTAACAAAATAAATTAAAAATCATAAGTACATCCCCCATCACTGTCTTCAATCGAATAAATCTCTTCTCACAAACACCAGCCACAGAACAGCGTCTCTTTCTTTATTTTTATAGAGTTCTATCTCCGTGCTCTCTCTTATACATATTTATTTATGTATTGGCGTCACATTCATTCTTTGCTTAGCAAGGATAAATATTTTTGTATCAAAATCCAGCGCAATTATACCAAAATGTACTTTACAAATCCGGTGTTCAAAAACTCCTTCGAAGATTACGAAAAATTCAACTTCGTCATTTTTAAAAATAAGAGAGATATATAATGTATCGTATGTAGACTTGTGTGACATCCCAGCAACACAAGAATTAGTAATAAGGTAAATTATGTTTGTTAAAAATAAACTTAACCTACTTCTTTCAGTTACCGATCGATACGGTGTTTACATATCTTATAACACAATAACTTACCCCTAGATTGCATATTATGTTGTTTCAACATCTGTTTAGTAACATTGATGTAAAATGGTAAAATGATTAGAAAAAATATGTCTCTCACAATTATTATTAAGCATTTTATCGCGTGCATTCTGCATGCTTGTATTTTTCAGTACCGTAGCTGTAATCGACAGTAATTGTTACAATTTACTGCTCACCAATGCATTCCGTATGCAAGCTTTACTGCATACTAAGTGATTCAGTAATAACTCAATTCATTTTTTTCAAATTGCCACGGTTTCATTTTGACGGATCAAAAACAACAATAATTAACTCAGCATCGTGAAATCAGAATGGAATATTAATGTATTTTGCAAACGATTGTTTAAGTATCATAATCATCATTACATGCCCGCTTCCAATATGGTGTTTACAATGAGCCTCAATGCATCTCTATCGGCTGCCAGCTCCTGCGTCCTTTGTCAGATTCACGTCCCGTAGTTCTAGCATAAAAGCCGACAGACATTCCAGAACGTCGAAAATCAGATGCCTTGTAAAGAAAGCAAGCACGGTTAAGGCTCTCGGGGGGCATCCACAGTTGATGGCCCAGCCAACCGTATCGCCTCCGCTTGATGACAGTTGTCACAGGAGTTTGCTGCGACTGTTCTCTTATTAATTCATTCATCACAAATTCAAACCACCGCACACCCAAAATTCTTCTGGGATACTTATTCTCAAAACTCTTTATTTTTTTACATTTTTTTTGCACCACAACAGGCCAGGAGGCCTAATTACAGTGGTAAATTACATCACAGAGCACCCTGGCTTGAGAAAAATCACATTTTCATTTTTGTGTTCTCACCGGGAATCGAACCCGGAACCTTCCGTGCGTAAATCAAGCGTCTTGACCACTACACCACGGAGGCCGCCGCTGTTTTGCTGTTTTAGGCCTTAGTGAGGTACCGCGATTCGCATCCGTAGAGGAGAATGAGTGGTATCCAGGCGCAGGCGTTATTTAGGTACACCCGATAAAATGCATAGTAATTTTAAATAAGGTATCTGTAGCGATACGAAGATACTGAGCAGCAGAAAATAAATGGATATAAATGATATCACAATAGCAATAAGAAAAAAATCATTATAGTCAACGGAATTAGCAGATATCTGCTATAAAATAGCACTTAAAGCAGCATTAGCACAATAGCAGATTGCGGTTTGAAACTTTTACCAACTTATCATGGAAATAAATGAACCGATACTGGTCTTGGGGTTAGCGCATTTGTTTACTATGCATAAGATCTCAGGTTCGATTCCCGGTAACGCTGAAATAAAACATTGATAAAAAAAGCTGTTATACACTTAAATATGCGGCCTTCGTGGTGTAGTGGTCGAGACGTTTGACTCACAAACGGTAGGTTCCGGGTTCGATTCCCGGTGACATAAAAAACCAATGTGATTTTTCTCAAGCCTGGGTGTTCATGCTCTAATTCACTACTGTAGTAGGGCCCCCTGGCCTGTTGTGGTGTAAAAAAATAATATATATATATATTTATTAAGTATTGTATATTAGCACCTGAAGCGTAGTACTAATCGTCTTACCTTTATAGGTAGTAAATTCCCAATACGC
Source organism: Micrasema longulum (assembly GCF_059751315.1). Lineage (NCBI taxonomy): Eukaryota > Metazoa > Arthropoda > Insecta > Trichoptera > Brachycentridae > Micrasema > Micrasema longulum. The sequence goes on from NW_028278782.1 coordinate 37,840, forward strand.
TGCGATTAGAATAACATTGAAGTGCATTATTGTACCGTTAAGAGCGGGCAAGTAAATAAATTTTAAACAATTAAGGACACACTCTTATACTGATTCCAAAACATAATTTAGCTTATTTATTATTCTGGGCCCCTAATAAAAAAGCAGGTGAAGAGGATATGCGGTCCTTGACAAATTTGATAAATATATATTGGATCATTTTCTGTCACTCTCTCGCAAATGCCTCCCAGATACTGTGCGAAAAAAACAAAAAACACGGCGGACTTATGCCTAGACCTAACTAAAATCAACGATTCGTTGTACTGTTTTCCACACCTCAAAACTGAGCCAATTTCGATGTTTTTATTTTCGGAAGAGTATCAGATTAAAATTCTCGTACCAAAAACCGTAAGCACAAAGGGTAACCAGAGTAGCCAGCCTCTAAAATAATTAACCATTCAAAAGTTGAGGAGAAGTGGTAGTAGCTGTTTATAAATAAAACAATTTCTATATCTTTATTTTATTCTACAAGAATATATTTTAAAATTAGTAAAATTTTACTCGAATTCCTTAGATTGTTCCCAAAATCGGTAGATCTACCAAAAAAATAATTGGCAACGCTGCTTCTAATAATTGTTATAGGAGGTTCATTGGTTGAATTTTCTTGGATTAAATAACGAAATTATCGTATTTGTTTGTTACTATCTTGATAAAATAAAACGCGTCACAGTGTACATTGTACATATCTAGATTTTTTTATATTTTTAAATCTAACATAAATACCAAGTTTTTTATTTGGATACCATTTTCCAAATGAAAATAATTAGGGTTTGAATGTTACATATTATATGCGATGGTATTTTTGTTTGCATGCTATTATAAACAGAAAAAAATAGCAATTAGTTTTATATCAATCTTAATGTATTAGATACCGCGTAGATTATAGATACTTCTTCCACTCCGCCCACTGATTAAAGGTACACACTTAGCTTCGAGAATTAAATGCAAATTAAGCTAACGACGGTACTAACGTAAACTGGTTGAAATTAATACCTTCGTCTTAATATCCACAAACAGTAAATTCAATTTTGTGAAGCATAAAATAATTCAGATCATTTGCGATGATAATAACATTATTTTGCGATCGTTATTCATTAATGCAACTGATGATATATTTGGACAAATAAAATATGACATTGCTTTTATGTATATTATTTTATAATTGAGATTTGTATCCCAGAATTAGATTACCAAAGTTCGACGATTTATTTATTAAAAATCGCTATACTACTCAAAATATAAATTATCACATAAACATCTAGAAAACACGATTAATATTATGTAAATCTATCCAATGTCTCGCAGAAGCTCGCAAAAGAAGGACTCTTCCCTTAGATAAATCTAAATCTTTTTACTTTTCCTGAAAATATCTTTCGTTTTGGAGAACTTTATTTGTTCATCCGGGACACTGAACACTTTTGGGGCCACAAAAGAGAAATAATAGTAAATAATCCCTTTATTACATCCAAAAAATAAAAAGCTATAAACAGGAATTAGTTCTTGTCTAAAAGGGTTAAACTGGTTACTAAACATTAGGGAGAATATGAATACTTTGCTTATGGCCAAACATTTCTAGACAAATTTCTGGATTTAACCCACTCGGTAGTTTATCAAGCATTTCAACAGAAATGCAGAACCTTTTAAATAAATTAACGTAAATGCACCTCTGAAAAAACTTCACAATAGTAAAGAGATAATAAAATCAAAAGATTCGAATGTTTGAACAAAGACAAAATTGCGTATGTTATACAGTTGTAAAAACATCACTTTTTTTTAACCCAGAGTCAGGCCAGAAGATTCAATTATGATAGTGAATTACAGCAAAGAACATCCAGGCTTGAGAAAAATCATATTAAATATTTGTGTTCTCACCGGGAATCAGACACGCAACCTTCAGTTTGTGAGTCAAGCGTCTTTACCACTACATTACGGAGGCCGCCAATAACTTATAACAGCCAATAAAATGTCATAAGCACTATAAATGCCTGGACCTCTCCATGCGTGTTAAAATATTATTTTATGAATTTTTTCTGAGCAATTCGAATTCAATCAGAAAAAAATGGTTGCGTTCCAAGAACGGCATTAGGTTTTGAAATTTTATTGAACCTATTTCGTTTGTATTCAATGCGCACTTTCCATTTGCGGAACTGTACCTAACACGTTCCAAATTTATTTTCAGGATTCAGTATCCGAGTCTCGTTTGGATTAAATTAATAAATTGAAATTACATCCAGCCAAAGAGGTATAGCCGAAGTAAATTGATTTTTAATCAACTTTATACCGAATATGTATGTTGGGTATCTTAAAAAGAATCCCTAAAGCGAAGCCACATAATACACAAGATCTAACTTTATGTATAGAGTATAGAAAAATATTATGTGGGAATAATTAAATTTAAAAAAATTAATACGCTCTTTTAAAAAAAATATATACTGCATAAAAAACAATATATATATTTTTTCAAATTACGTAATTACAATTAAAATTAACTAGATCAACACCAAAATATTAAAACACGATGTGCATCGAACATTAACTTTTGGGTAAATCAAACTAGAACTGCCTATTTTTAGAGGCATTTCACGGTATACGACCCCATGTTTTTTAACATATTGGACCCTTACGTAAAGATGTCTGTCAGTTGCAATGCATATAAAAAGATGATGCACAAAATGTTGCATAAAATGTCTGCCTTTTAATATCCTGTAAATCGTTTCTTTTCCATATTAAAAAAAACATTAAAAAAACATCACCTACTCTGCAAGAATGTCGCAAAATAGCTATAATACAAATGTATATATTGTTAATTGCCTCTGGTTCATTGACTGTCCTGAATTACGATCCAAACTCTATATAATTGTTCCTCCAAAAGTTATTTGAAATAACCCCTCTCCCCTTCTTCCTACTCTTCTGGTTTCTTCTAATTATAGGCAAAATTCGTATGTATCGCTGATTTTCAAAATTTAAAAAATTTAATGTAATAACACAAACATTAAACATATGTTTATTTGCGAATAATCTTAATAACGTGCGGCGTTTGCTTTCCAAATAATTTGTTGTTATTTTCTTCTTTTGTATTAAATTTGCTGTTTATTTTATTTTAAGGAATATGTTTAAACTTACTGTGATGCTACTACTTGAGAACACCTGTTTTTTTTTTAAATATGATAGATTTAGCTGTTGGTTATCCGAATAAAGGATAAAATAAAATTATTTTATTTATTTTAATTTTCATTATATCACTTAATGTTTTATTATAAGTATTTTTTTATTTAAAGTATTTGTTGTAATTGTTTTAGCATTATCCAATAAAAAAAACACATATAACAAATAAGGTCCTTCCCAAACACAGGATTCGTAGCTGGTCGGGACCTGAAACAATAAACCTTTGTACATTGTAAAAACAGTACATTTAACAAATTAATTCATTATTAAAAATAGTTTCTTCATAATTTAAACATTCATCATCATCATCATCATCATTCCCTTTCCGCACTTAATGGTGGATAGGGCACTGCATTGGTACACCAATCGCAATGTATATTGATTATTTTTGTTACATGAAGGTAAGATGATCAGTCTTACGCTTCAGGTACCAGTCTAGGGACTATGAAATATTCTGGTGTAAAAACACCTTTTCATTTAAATATTTAATGTCAACCATGTCGGGAATCGAACCCGAGACCTTTTGCATGGTAAGCAAATGCGCTGACCACTGCACCACGAGGCCGACATTTTAAACATCAATATATCATAATGATTAGTATGAGAATACAAAATTGAGTATGTATAACATAATAAAAATTTATTTCAAATACTGATTTACATGATATTTTAGTAGCAAAATAAGTTATCTAGAACCCGCTCAGTTGGCGCTGTGATTGTACAATTAACTAAAATAAGGGAGTGCTGATTTAAATACCTCGGCAGCATTCTAACAGAGACCCTCGACCCAAATATAGAAATTAAATGCAGAATTGAGACAGCAAGAGCTGCTTTTAATAAAATAAAATCCCTCTTCTGCAATGCTAATCTCAATTTGAAAATAAAGCAAAGATTGGTAAAATGTTATGTGTGGTCTGTATTGTTGTATGGCTGAGAGACTTGGACTCTGAAAGTGAACACTATGAATATGCTGGAGGCTTTTGAGATGTGGTTGCATCGCAGAATGCTTAAGATATCTTAGACAGACCTGATAACGAACTCAGAAGTCTTAAGTCGAGCTAAAACGAACAGAGAACTCTTAACCACCATAAAAGTTCGTAAAATTTCATATCTGGGGCATATAATGCGTGGAGAAAAGTACCACTTGCTTAATTTATTTTTGAAAGGCAAGATTGAGAGTCACAGAGGGGCTGGAAGAAGACAGATGTCCTGGCTGCGAAATATACGAGACTGGACTGGCTTCAGGACTGTGGAGCAGATTTTCCGGGCAGCACAGGACTGGGAGACTTTTGCCAGATTGATTGCCAACGTTGGGGATTTCTGACAGGGCACTAAGAGAAGAAGAAGGGAGTGCTGGTTCTTTACTATTATTAAAGTGCATGAAAGACTATTAATAATCTTGTTAATCGCGGGGATCCATTGTTTGTTTTGTATGAGCAATGACTCTTACTTGTATAGATATGACTTCAACACACACAATCGTACAACATCCCACATGTTTCAATATTTGTATGCACTTGTTATGTTGGAATGTATCCATTATGTTGATGATAATGAACGAACGGCTGTGGCTTCTACTTGTTTATCTTCTTGCCCACATAACATCAGAATGGTTTGTTCGTAAATGGACAACAAACGAAAAATTTGTTTACCAAGCTTGATCTAGACATAATAAATATCTTAAAATAACGCTTACAAAATTTTACAGAATTTATTATATGGGTAGTTGGATATCAAAAGGCGTCTTGCAATTTTCATAACCTGTTTGAGTTTCAATTTTTTCTACGAAATTAGAAGACGTCAATATAAAAAAAACGATATAAAAAAATTAATTATGTCATGGAAAAATGGGTTCGGATATTTCACCTAAGATTTTTTAATTCCAAATAAATTTTAATCTGTGTTACATCGGTTTATAGTTTTTAAGAACACTGTGTATTCTAAAAAATGTAAGTAAATAGCTGTACTTTAATGAATAAACCACTTGAACATTTTACTCGTATAGCATACTTAGAAAGAATGATGTTTTTAACATTAAAACAATGTGGACTTCAGATTTTCAATTGAACTTAAAAAGGCGTTTTTACGATGAATGTGGACTTTAGTGATTTATATAAGTGAAATAGCTCATTGTGATATGTTCTGCATTTTATACTTTAAAACGGCAAAAAATAGACTCAATATAAAAGAGATTCAGATATTTGTATTCAATCACTAACCGACTTTTCTATGTCTACCGGTTTCAAGACGTACCGTCTTTTCATCAGGACTCTAATTACACTATGTGCATTTTTTAACAACTAATACGGTGAATGTGTTTAGTGGAACATGCATGCTAGTATAATTGGTGTTCAGACAAAGAGACATATACGTTTTGAAACCGACAGACATATACAAGTCGGAAAGTGGTTACATATAAATATCAATTAACATTTGATGAAATATTCGACCACAAAGTTCATGCTTTTAAAATTAAAATTGTGAATATTTTGTTCCGCAATTTTATAGTTATCGATAGTGAGAAAGACGGTAATTGGAAAATTGCGTATTTAATTAACAACATAAATATTTTATCATGGCTGTTAAACATCTTAAATGAAAAAAAATAGTTTTTTTTTTTTTAATTAATGCGCTGGTATGTTTTTTTGATGTTAAAAAATAGTACTTCAGGAAAAAAACGGTTGAATACATAATGGCCGTGTAAAACAATCTTGATTGATGTATTGTTGCTAAAGTAGATCAAATTCCGAAATTAACAGTTAAAGGCAAATAATTCAATTGTATAGTAGGTATTCTTTAAATGTAGCTAAATAAAATACAAAAAGTCGAAGTGATATTTACAGCATTCGAAAAATGTTAGTAATTTTGATTTTATAAGCCGTAAGTATTTTTAATCTAAATCTGACACTAAAAAAATAAACATTTCAATTTCTCCATACTCTTCCAAGCCGGTGTAGTCTGACGATCAGAGAATTTGTAAAATAATTCGGTCTACCAGATGCCACAACAAAGGTAGACTGCAATCTTGTACATATTGAGTTGTTTATAATATGTGAATGTACCGCATATAATGTATATGTTTAAGTATGTTTAATATATGCGTTTATATATGTGTGCATATATGGCTCAAACTTTGCATTCGGTATTTTTTATTTGTTACCGATAATAACCTCCTTGGAAAACGCAAATGTTCAAGAATATTCTTTTCTCTCTTATTTTTTTTATTTATTTTCTTTTTAACGTTTAAGTCTTTTACATAATTAAATTTTTACTTTTTTGGTATTTTTATGTTAAAAAAATCTTTGTTTTTAATACTCATTATGTATGACTGTATGTTTTCTGAATAAAATAAAATTAAAATAAAATCTATTTGGTACTTTGACACTTATTGGTCGCGTCAAATCAGGAACGTTTATAGACCAATTGAATTAATTTACGTCTATCTCATTTCTATAAGCAGAACTGATTTTGATTTATGGGTTTTTAGGGTATATTTCAGGATTGTGTTTCATTATAACTATATTATGCGATACGCGAGTGTATGTACATAAACTTGATATTATGTATGAATGAAAACACTTGTATTGTTCTTTTCTTGAAGAAAAATAGAATAAGACTGTCGCTTAAGTAATCCTGAATACATTTGAGAAGGCGAGGAAGTCATTACTTACTTACATGCTTAGATTTATATCATCTAATGCTTTATTTATTATTCATAAGATAAGAATATTTTTCTACCTTATCCTGTCTGTCTCCACTAACTTTGAACAGAAAAAAAAGTAAATGTGTTTATTATTTTCAAGTTCCTTAATATTACGCAAGTTTTTTGTACATATGCGTCAAAAAACGCATTAATTTTTCAATTAAATGCAGAAAAATAACCAGAAAGGCTGAGACAAATACTATATAAAAAAGAGAAATAATCTATAGAATAATAAAAAGGACCATAGAAAGTACCTTTTTTTAAAAATATATTTTTTATTCAAATTACTTTATTTTACATTTTTCGAAACATAAGTCATACCTCCATGAGACCTTAGTCCTGTGTTGAGTTGGGACGAGTAATTAAATGAAACAATTTATTTGAAGGCCTCGTGGTGTAATTGTCAGCGTGGTTTCCTACCATGCAAGGAACTCGGGGTCGATTCCCGACATGGTTGTATATTTCCTAGTCCCTGGGCTGATACCTAAAGCCTAATACTTATCAATATACGCCGCGCTCAGTGTACAGTGATCTTTGCACCATTAGGTGCGGCAAGGGAATGATCATGACATATCTCAACAAATGTTTTACAAAATTAGAATAAAAAATAATGCATGGCACATAAACATGAAAAAAACAAAAAAATAAAATAGAAAAAACACTTAAATATTTGAAAAATACAAAAAAGGTTCCTACTTCAATCCCTCCCGCTAAAGAAATTCCAGAACTTGACTCCTCTCCGAAAAAAATAAGGTTTTGTCTTTGAAAGCTTAATACGCTCTTTCAAAATATTAACACCTCGGAGCGATAGAGGAAGGTGCCTCCGAGCAAAGGCCGTACGTGTTTTGGGTATAACATAATTCATGCTCTGAGAAAACCTTGGATGAAAGTTTTGCTGAGATCTTTTCTTATAACAAGGAAAAGGTGAATAACAACTCGGTGTAGGAAGAAGACGTATCTTCTAGCTTAAATATTCTAGAGAGAGAATCCACTATAGCTCCGAATCCTTACACAAAGCGGCTACGATCAAATTAAAATTTCAATAGGGAAATATCACATACTACAATCACCGATAAAATATATGAGATGGAAATGGAAAATATATGAATAAAAAATCAATATGGATATTGTGAAGAAATTTTTTCAAGCGTTATAAAATAATTCATAAAAAATACGTCACTAGAAAAACGCGACATGTTTGGCATTGATAATAATTGTGACGTCAAGATTCATGACGATATTCTATAAAATTGAAACTGCTAAGAACAAAGTTCAAAATTAACATAAATCTTGGCGTACTAGGGGTGTAACTAATGCAATGACCGTTTTTGCGGAATTGAAAATTATAAATTAAACAATTTTTTTAATGCTACTAAATAATTACACAATTTTTTTTTGTTACTCGACAACATTTCATAAACCCTTATTACTTTATTAAAATATAAATAAAAAGTGATATTTTCCTATTATGATAGCCAACTAGACCGTGAAGTATGGCAACATAAGAAAAAGATTCATTGAAATGATCGATTACCCAATTATTTTTCAATAATGTATTCTTTTTTTCATGACCAGTAAGTGCTCATCGTATTAATTAATAAAATAATTACAGTTTGAAACGCAATAATTCATGTTTTTGATTAGCCTACTATATCTGGTGGATAATAGAACCGCAAATTAAAATTCATTGTAACAACTCATTCACGGGAAATCCCACGTACTAAAACTATGAATGCCCAATAAATAAACGTCCATGCGTTTACTTAGTATATTATTATGAAAACCCCCACAATGGCCACAATATAAGAAATAAGATGCTTATACTTAGGTTAGTCCTACCTACCACTATTAATTTTATTTTTAAATTTTTAATTAACCTTTCTGAGCCTGAACGTAAAAAAAACACGATTTCCTGAGGGGGGTACCAGAAACACTCCTGCAAAAATGCTATAAATACGACATAAAAAAAATGTATGTATGTTTCACTATTATTTTCATGGTAGTGTTTATAAAACTCTTTCAAAATATTTCTAGCTATCTCCGAAATTTAAACACTTTTTCATAAAATACTGTTGCAATTGGATGCTCTTTAACATCGCACTGCTCTCGCTGTGCAACGTAGAACAGCACTGATCTAATATCGTGCCACCGCTATTGTAAAGGTGTAGCGAGAAGTTGGGAGGGGATATGCGTGTAGAATGCAAAGCACAAAATCCGGATTTTTGTGGTTATGGCTGAAAAAAGGAGACCACATCAGAAACCCGTGAAAACTGACCAACAAGTTAAAGATTTTTTTTATTGAATTATAATATTTGCTGTTTTGCACGGAAAGAAAACAAAGGACGAGTGTGTATTATTATTGAAAAAAAATGACAGAAAAATATTTTATTAAAACTCATTATTATTTATTATTTCATTTTTAACATTATGGAGTAGGAAAATGCAAATAATTAAATCTATATGACAATTAACAAAAATTTAATTGAAAAAATATGCTATCTAATTATTTTTAAAGGTTTTATTGATTAAAAAAAAAAACAAAACCAATAAAAATTACCAGTCTAAGTAGAAAAGAAGTTCCTAATTACGATTTGTAGTGATATAATATAATTATATTTGTTTAAATAAAAAATACATTTATGCAACAAAATATTGTCTAAAGTATAAGTAAGTACATTCAAAAATAGAAAATAAATCGAATATGTATTTATTGCTCGCCTAGTATCATGTCGTCTAGCGTATTTGCATAATATTATGTCCGTGGTTTATGCAGTGACACACATTGAAACTACATAATATATTATAAGTATGTGAACATACCGCATATTTATTCGCATGTGTATGTTTGAATGCCATCTACAACTAACACATTTACAATCTGACCGTGCGTGGTTTCAGAAAACAAATACATGTACTAACAAGCGCGATTTTTGCATATTTCGTACATTCATATAAGTCTTATGCACATGTGTACGAACGAATAAAATGCAGATATATGTATGTGCAAGTGGTTCCAAATGCGGTTATAAATAATCTTTACGAAAAATTCATTGAAAAATTGAATAGCACTTTCAAATGATGCACATCGCCGCCATTCAGGCAAAAAATACTAACCCTTAAAATGACAGTTTTGAGTTCAATGTGACATTCGAAGCGTAAAATTATGTTTGATAAGAGCTTTGATAAGAGCTTTTAAAGTTTGATAAGCAAAACAACTAAGGCAACTTAGTAAGGAAAAAGTTGCGTAATTTTGAATTATTTGTTTTTTATTTTGCAAGATTATGTTATTTTATAAAATATAATTAAAAATACATGTTAAGAAATATTCATTTAAATAAAATTCATTTTTAACCTCAACTATATAACTAAGAATAGTCCAGAAGGGGCGTAGAATCTTATTTGAATAAATCGAACAGTGTCTAAAAAACCCCCACTTTACCCCACTTTCGTCACGCACGTGCGTGAAGTCTCCGCGTTATGTTTCCAGATCGCGAAAAATAAAATCATTACACAAATAATAGATAATTAAATATTTATTAAAAAGCAATTTTTTGTTAATTTATCTAAAACTTTATTGTACACGCAGAAAAATTGATGGACACAACTATCTATTATCTAACTATCTAGTATCTACTATCTAAATAAAGGGTCATTTCATAAGAGTAATTTAATTAATGAACTTTGAACTAAATAAAAATAAACATATTTTATATGACATAAAACGAATATTTTTATGTCATGTTAAATCATTTTTGATATTTTAAAGATAATGTCGGTCAAATGTCCACCGCGACGTTGTTTAATCAAAGAGGTCCAATTTCCATTAGTTCTTTCATTAGATCAACAAAATAGCGTAAAAATTTTGACTAGCCTGGCAACACTAACAAAATGTCTATTTTGTTTTCTTTGACAATCTGACAGATGGAAAGATAATTAAATTTTTAAGAAATGCTTTTGCAACTTACACATGCGTTTGCTTCTTGCACATAAAATGTGATTCCATACCTTTTCTATAATATCCCAGCAGTATAGTAGAGTAGTTTAGTCGCCTTGTGACTATTCTTAATTCTATGCCCTCAACATAATTATTTCTAATATTTCTGAATTTGAATTTATATTCCTAAAAACTTTGAAGTAAGATATTGATTTTTAGAATAGCCACTAAATTTGTGTATTCTGTATCACTCGTTTTTTTGTTTCTGTATTTAAATCAAAATAAACTTTCTTGAAACAAACTTGAACTGTTATCATTATTGAAAATCATCACATATGCATAAACCTTATTACACTCACATACTCTTTTTACAATTTGCACTTTATTAAATGTAATTAAAACACATTTTGTAATACCTTATAAATATTACCTTTAATTTAAGACCATTAAATATATTTTGTTGTTTTTTTGTGAAATACGTTAAAATAATATGTGAAATTATAAACAAAAATAGGCTGCATTTCGATTATATCTAGAGAACGCTGGAATTCAATCGCTGGTTTAATGTTCGAATAAAAAATATTTTTGTGGTACAGTAAACACATCGCAATTGTATTTATTTATTGACAAAATAAATGCAAGATTCTGGTCTGAAGAGGCAATATAGCAAACAGTTTATTGTGAACACTGCACATACATTTGTAAAGAAAAAAAGAGCCAAAAATAACGTTTATTCAAATTGTAAAAAAAAAATACAATCGATTCTTACTTCAGAATTCCTTATTGTTTTTTTTTATTTTTAAATCATTACAAAGTATTTTTGAAAGTGTAAAAAATGTATTACATTTCAAGGAGGTACTACAACTCAATTTAAAAAAAAAATAACATTAACGAAAACGCATGTTTAGAAACTATTATTATTTTTAACTCAAATAATTTGAATATATAAATATCTCTCGTGTGGTGGATGTCGCAAAATTATGCAATTTCTTTAAAACTTCTTAATTCGAGAAAGATTCTAACTCTTTATAAATATCATGTTACTATCCGCAATGAGTGGTGTACTACATATGGGACTGCATTGGTATCTGGCCCGTTATTAAATGCATTGTAAATATATCAGTCTTAGACTTCAGGTGCCAGTCCAGGAACAATGCAATATTGCAGTTTAGAAGCACGTTTAACAATTTTTTTACTCCACTCTGCTAGGAAACTAGGGAATTTAAAAGTATGATTTGAAATCAAAACACCAAATATATTTTTAAGTCGTATTATTATTGCATAATAAAATTTGTATAATCATATCTTACCATTTCTAACCTTGAGAGTGTTATATTTACTTAACGAAATACGAATTACGAGCGATTTCACCTACAAATTATATTATACATTAATTATACCGATGAAGTGAGTGAAGTCACCTTGTATGCGAACACTCACTACCAGGGGAGCAGAATCATTCAAACGGTGTCGCGAGACTTGCCTACTTCACAATCGCTTTACTTTAATCATTCGCTAACTCGACGTCAAAGAAACCCTTCAATAAAATTGTCAATTTACAATAACCCTACAGTACCTTTAACTTTTCTGCATATTCTCTACTATTGAATGCAGAAGATTGAACGCTTGTACGTTGTTTAACAGTCTTGCAATCACTCGATCGACATTGCCTCGTTCGCACTGCGGCAAATATTTACTCTAGTAAACCAATTCTTTATCAAAGTGTGCAAAATAAACGAAACGGTAGTTTTATTACATCATGCTACAGTTAAACTCTTTTTTAAATTATTTTTTTACATACGTTAATTTGAACACAGATAAACAGGGCGCCTCGGTCGTTGACTGCAGCCGGCCAGCTTTCAGGGTTACATTGTGTTGCATTAGTGCAACAGTGTACTTACTCAGTAGCATCTGTGCACTTTGTTGCACTGTCGATACGATTGTGTCAAAATAACATGGTTAGACCTCCGTGACGCCACGCCGTCTGAGCACCGAACACGCCGTGACCGAAAAATCTAATTTACTTTTGAAAAGAGTCTGGATTATGTTTACAAAATAATAAACCATACGGCCAAAGAATAATAAACGTTCTTCTTATCCCATTCATGAAAATAAATATATTGACGGGGCGTCGTTCAACGTAGCGCCTTGAACGTAGACCCCGCCTATAGATAAGTGGCGGTATTACTTACGGTATTACTATTGTGTCAAAAAATCACCTACGCTGCAATTAATGAATGAATTGAGATACGTATGCACTATTAAGTTATAGCTAAGACGAACAATATTTAAGAATCATTTAAATCACGCATTTAAATTAAATCTAAAAAACGTTTTTCTTAATGCTATTTTTTTTTCGGATGTGAAAAAAATCGTCATCATAATAAGTTATAATATTCTTTTCCGCATGTGACGTACAATTGTGTGCCAAACTAGAAAAAGAAATGCAAGATATATCGATCATATGTTACATGGATGGTGATAAGTCTTACGCTTCAGATGCCGGTCAAAGAACAATAAAATATTGCAATGTAAAACCACTTTTTGAGCATGTGTATCAAACGCTCGACCCAAATCATTATAGTAAATTGATATTAATCGTGCTCTGACCTTATACAATCAAATCTTTCAAACATAATATTCTGACTAAATTTTAAATCGCAATTATCCTCACGTACATCATTACACACTTTATGATACTCTCTCACTCACACAAACACACACACACACACACACACCCTCTCCCACCTACCGTCTCTTACATTCACACACACCCTGGTTTGAAGGTTTTGACATATGTACCTAGTTACAAATTTAGGCTCTAATTGTAATACAACTAAAATGACATTTTATACCTAAAAATTGTTCTCCCTACTAATTGTTTGTAAGCCTTTATAAAATAGAAAAAATAAAAATAAATAATTAAAATTTTTGTTTTATCCACTCTTCCTCTTTCTTTTCATTGAAAGTGGAATCATCTTTCTTCCTCTATCAGATATGTTTTTTTACAGCTCTATTAAAATCATGCCTGAAGAAAATATCTTTTTTTTTTATTATTTCTAAATGATATCATACAAAGTATAATAATTACATTCTTAAGAGTCACTACAACACTCTTCGGGATTAAAATAAAACTATCTTTTTTTTTCAGCACGTATTCAGAACAACAAAAAATCCAAGCGAGTTTAACATCTTTGTAACTAAATATATCACAACCTCAGAGTAATAGTTCTCTAGATAAGCCCTTTAGCTATCCTGCATAAAACAAAAGCGTTCAAATGAATTTGGTTTTTAGTTTTAAAACAAACGTGCAGCGGACAGTTTCGGCTTGCGCATGCAATTCTCGACTCGAGTACCTACGGCTCGTTGTATTGCTGTAATATGTAGTTAACTTCGTGACAAATAATCATAGAATGCTTTTTCTCCGTATGAGTGACTATTAGCCAAAGGCGTTTTATTACTCTAAGATCACAACAATATATATGCCAAACAGCATTTCTAACCCAAACGAAATAAATGTGAAAAATTCTTCCAAGAATGGAGGAAGTGGTAAATCTAGGACTAAAGGAGATAAGGTCGTTAACATCATATGCTAAGCAGGCGATGCAACCATCTCATTTCTCATCCATAAAATCATCACATTGTATATCTATTTATTCCTTTTTTTTCCGTTAAAGACTAAAATCGATATAAAATCATTCAAGCTAGTTAAATTTTCATACATTTAAAAAAAGTACGTTTACGTTTTGAAACTAAAATTATATGAATAACATCTTTTGTTTTATAAGTCGGTTGGAAGTTATTGTTATTTGGCACTAAACCCGCAAATGTACAAATATGTTTTTTCAAAAATGATGTAAAATAATGTGTCGGTTTTATTTTTATAATAATTACTTACTGATTAATTATGACGATAATTGTAGTTCCAACTATAGAAACCAACTGATAACCAACCATGTATACGTGTGGTTAACGTCATTGCATAGTACATAATACTATATGTACCACTGAACTGACCGGATCTGTATAACGTTTTATTATGTTTAATTTCTCCTTGGGTTGCTCCGTTAGGCAAATAAATCGTGCAAAATATTTTAATAGAACAATTCACTTTAAAAGTATTTTATCAAGGCGTAAACAAATAAATCTTAATACTACTCTGTAACGACATTAATTTATTAAAGTTCATAATGAATTCTTGTGTTTATGCTTATCTTACAACATGAATTTATTCTAATTGAATTTAAACATTTTCCAAGGATTCACTCCTCACATTCGGACATTCAGAAGGTTATATTTGTGGAATTGTAGTGTTTTTATTTTTTTAAATAAACACATCTTTATCATAACATGCATTCAATTTTTCATTTTTTTTATCTCATATGACTTGCTTGTTATAAAACATGTTTTTTTATCATTTAAAAAAATGGCATTTTCGTTTATTACTGCATCTCACAATAATTAAGCTGACTAAGAAATTCACGAACGCAATAAATTACCGTTTCAATAAAATTAATGATGTGTATTTTTTAATATATCTTACAACTTAATTTAAGAATATTTTTTATTTAATTACCGTGGATCTATCTATAGCGTTTCTGAGTTAAACCTCGCCGAGTCTGAAGCGATAAAAACTTACGAGTTCCTAAAGGGTACCAAAAATACCCCGGCTAAAATGATTTAAATACGATTTATTAAATAATAATAAAAACGACATCATAATTTTCAAGTTAGTGTTTATAAAAATGTATCATAAAATTTCAAGTTTTCTGAGAAATTCATAATTTTTTTCATAAACAACTGTTTTGAGAAAATACTGTATAGCCTCGCGCTGCTTTCACTGTGATGTGCTGAACAGTTGGTACTTACCTGATGTCGCGGAATCCGGATTTTTGTCGATATGGCTGGAAACAAACGCGCAAAAACACGTGCCAACTGACCAAAATATCAAATAACATTTAACTGTATACCGATGAATTGTAATATTTGCTGTTTGCACGGGGAAAGTATTGACAAATATGAATTATCATTGAAAGAATTCGGCTGAAAAATGTTTTAATAAAATAAATTTTTATACATCTTCAACATTATGGGGTAGGATTATGCAAAAAAATTTAATCGATTTGAAGATTAACAAAAAACTTGAGGAAAAAATATTCTACCCGGGGGATCGCAGATACTCCCTTAGGCCCGAAAGGGTTAAAATGTTTTTATGTCTCCCTGTCTGTCTCTATGCATTCTTTAAACAAAATATTCGTGTGATAAGTTAGGCTACCTAAAAAACTTATAATTTATTGTTTTTCTGATTATACGACGTAAAATAAGTTTAGTTGTGGTTTTCAAGCACCTTTACTCAGAGTCAGACTGGTTAACAAAAGTCAGGATCAGAATCATTTTGGATGTTAGTTAAATAATTTATCTAATCAATTAAAAAATATATAATCATATTCAATATCACATAAACTCCTTGCACTTATCAACATAGATCCCACATTGCTTGCTTTTTATAATTTTAAAGACTTTCGTTGTTGAATTATCCGCATTTCAAGTAAATGTATCTAAATGAACACACTCTTGTTAAAAAAATAAACACCGTGTTATGAAAACAAACGAAAAAATACAGCACATTTAGAATCACGTTCTTGCGCATGTTTGCCACTGTGCGGTTAGTTTCTGTATAAGGAAACGGTATTAATAATACTGCATTCTCTCAGCCACTGTAGTACTTATCGGTCACACAATGTGAAATAAAACGCCTTCATTAAGTCATAACTCTTCTAAGTGTTGCCGGTTGCTTTAATTTTTCACTCGTATGGTTTGCATTAGTCATAGTGTATTTCTTGCTTTGCAGTGCAATGACATAAATTATACGATGCCGTCTATTTTAATAAAAAAAGCAAGAATGCAAAAATACGGAAATCATAAAAAATGCATCTTATAAATGAGTACGAGTACATATCGAACTTACAACTAATTATCGAGATAAATATTTCACTACTTAAAAAATTATTTTAAAGACGATTTTTTAATAATTCTAAAACTTTTAGCCTAAAAAAATGTTTATTTTGTAACATGAAAACGTTTAAAGTAATGATTCAAATATAAACACAAAAGAAAAATTGTACGCACAATTTAAACAATCTTTTTGTAGATAAAGTTTTTTGCCTTTTTTACTTCAGTTGAGGAAATACTGCGTAATTCACAGCTGTATTTTATTGAATGTAAGTTTAATTAGCTAAGCTCGTTATTTTCAGTAACAGGTAAGCAGGAATATAACATGGTTTTATGCTACGAGGGAACATTAATCACTGCAATGTATTCCAGGAATCCATTCAAAGTATTACATACTACCACTTTCAGGCCCATATTACCAGGAGCACATGAATACAGAAGGATAATGCCTCTCCCCGATATGACAGCATAAAGATTTATACAAAAGTGTCTCACTCTGGTTCCCCATACGCGCATCCGATCAGTCCGTCTCATTTCCCGCTAAACTTTGCCACCCTTTTTTGTTTTCCTTTTGGCGGTAAACAGAAAGTTTCCCATCGTTTCGCTGAAAAGATTTCCCCGGGTTTGTATTTATTTCCCCCGTCTATGGAAATGTTTCCGCTTTCTATGCATCCCCTCTTATTTATTGTGTGAGAAAAAATCTAAACAGTCCACAAAAGCTTATTGGTTATGTAGGGCCATTTGTGCGGCAGACGTCCGTCTGTATCCTGTGAAACTATCATGGACCACATCCTGTTTACTTTCTTTTTCTCCTGCGTATGATGCTTCATAAATTTTAATGCTCCCATCATTATATTTTTATAAAAAAAATATGACAAAAAAAGATCATTCAAATACTTGCTGTTTGAGGATTGAGCTTGCTAGGATTGAGTTATATGTACATCATGTGACTAGTAAATAGCGAAATAATTCAGCTTATTATATTATATTTTTTTATTTTTTTTATTTACATTCGTTAATATTTTGTTACACTTTTAGCATTTTATATTTTAAAATTATTCTTTTTTACAATAATAAAAATCTCACCCAGCCATTTTCTGTAGCTTGTTGGTGGAGATTTGAATTGATACTCGCATATAAAATTAAAAAAATCAATGAATTTACAGATATACATTTTTAATTTAAATAAACATAAGTTTTATTTTTAATCGTATCATTTTAATCTCGTATTTAATTTATGCCTGTTGATAATAAAATGATTGTCATCAATTAAAACAGCATATTTTGTGATTAATTTTACCATTGATAATTTGATTTTTAGCTCGAATTTTACGTCGGTTTTTAATATTTATTGGAAATGTACAAATGAAAAAAGTAAACAAGTTTTGGAAAAAAGTCATTTATGCTCTAAATATATGATTCCGATGGTATCTAACATTGAAAAACATTATTTATGATGCATGTTTTATTGCATTTTACAAGCAAACTTTCACATAAAATAACATAATATTTAAGAGTTATAAAAATATTTTGTGAAATATGGTTGAAAATGAAACTTTCACAAGTTTAATGGCTTGTTTTGTGTTATCTTTTGTAATATATTGCTTGTGAAAATAAAATGTCGACACCCGCATGAGCTTTGAATTTGAAACGAAATTAAATATTTCTTTGTTCAAAATGGCTTCTGAAATTAACCCAAACGTCTTTCGTTAAAAATGTTTGTCTTCTTAAATTTATGCAAAACAAAGAAGAAAAAACACATAAACAGGAATAATTTATCCATAACAATTTTATTCATTCGCCACCAAAATTCATAAAAACGTGTTTTTGTATTCTTGAAAAGTCTTATTGTGTACCCATATACCTATACACCAATTATTAATTATGTGATCGCTAATTGTATGCAAAACAGTTTCAAAAAATATTTTGAGTAGTCTTTTGCACTGTAGAGGTACATTATATATAATTTATTGTGTGATTTTATTATTCTTGCACTAATTTTACACAGTAAATGTTACAATTAATATATTTTACTTACAGCTCTTATTGATTTAAAAAAAAAAATCTATACGTAATAAAACCCCCCTTCTGGATGAACAATTGATGTACATAATGAAATACGTAATTGTTAAATACAGAAAAACTGCTTTAAACTAAAAATTAATAGCATAAAACCGATTGTTCTTTTTATATTCTTCCATATTACTCGTTCTTTGTATTATAAGGGAAAATCACATACTTATTTTAGAAATAGCTTTTGTAATCATAATACATTTTAAGCCGTTATTTTAATAAATTTTAAGCTTTCCACAGTATCTGTCAGAATTTATGCTCTCGTGTTATTTCTGTCGCATTTCATTATTTACATTAGGTGAAGGAAGGGTGTCGTAGTGTTTCATAAATCCCACAGTTTACCTCAGGTTTAAATTTCCAACAATTTGCGGCTTGCCCAAAGCGTCCTTTTGGGACGAATATTTCCCCGTCACGTTATTAAAGCAAACCTTAGCAGACAACTGACAACACCAAGTTTCAATTCACACACCTGTTGGTCTCGTGATGTTTGTTATCTTCTTTTATCATTATGAAAGTTATTATTAATCTTATATGGCTACATTGTCACAAACCAACACTTGGGTAAAAATGTAGTAAATCGAGTTTTATGCCATTAAAAAAAAAATAGCATCCAAATTTCACAAGATTTTTAGCAACCACCATTTTGGAAGATTTAATCTAAGCGTAAAACTGCGTCTAGCTTGATTTTTTTTGCCCTTTTGAGTTCAAGCCCCTTTCAACGATTTATAATAATTTCTTCCTTAAAATAACTTTACTATATAAATAATTGCATTCAATGAATCTGAATCCTCATTAGGTTAAACTAAAGTTAGCATTTTATGTAGCAAACTGTGCAAATGGTAATCAATTTTCAATTAACAACTTTTTCAGCAAAAAAGGGTATAATGTAAAAATTAATAAAAACTTTTACTTTCGTATACACAATATCATAAAATTGATTTAAATTGTAACAAAAATACTTAAATAATGCCGTGATGAAAACAAAGTAGTTCTTTTTATGGTTTTGTAAAGGTTTACGATAAAAACATTAATCCAACAGTACCTATATATATTTATCATTACTTTTTATCTGTGTACGTAGTTCCAATATAAGATGCACGTATTTTAAGTGCTGTTTCAATCAAAGTGAAGCATCATCATTATTAATCGCGCTGCATGCTTTCTACATAGCAAAATGTAGCTACCTGCGTTTTCATCACCTGTCTGCTGTAACGAAACACGAGAAAATTTACATAAAATCCGCGGAAAACGTTTTCTTTGCATCAACCCGCTGTTTGAGAGATTGAACTGAACTTAGGGTGTGTCTGCAATGGGAATTTAACTTCCCTTATATAGAATATGTATCGCGGTTTTAACCTTTGCTCTTTTAGTCCATACTTAAAATATTTGACGAATAAAAAGCTGTCTTTTATATAAGTCTTAAAAATATCACGTTTCTCTCTTAAAATTGAATACTAAGAAATTTTCTCAAGATTTTTTCGAGGAACGTCTATTTAAAAAGTATTTATTATTTTTTTTTTGGGAATTCAAGAGCGTTTTCTATTCGCATTAATTATTTACTATTTATAATTAATTATTGCGTTCGTATTGAGATTGTTATCACATTAGATCAGTGGTCGGCAAACCGCGGCTCGCGAACCGCATGCGGCTCTTTAGCCACTCGAGTGCGGCTCAGCACAAGTTACACTTTTTGTTCATAATATTTAGTGCACAGGTTCTACAGAAGAACTTCTAGGACTATTGCCGTTTGAATTATTGGGGATATTGCAAATACTGTAATTGAATGCATGGAGAAGAATCATATTAAACTTGATAAAATTATTCAATTTCAACATACGGAGCTAAAATTATGACCGAAGTGAGATCGGTGTTTGTTCTGTTTTCGAAGCAAAAATTAATCATTAGATGCTTTTTTCCGTAGCATCATTCATCAGGAGGCGAGGAATTTCAAATTTTATGGATTTGGTGATCAAAATAGTGAACACAGTTGTCGTTGAATCTCCTTTACATCACTTATTTAAAGAATGTTTACTCAATAACAGAGAGTAAATACGGAAATTTTCACTGCATAATGAGGTTCTATGGTTTTGAAGAGGAAACAGTTTAACAAAAAGAAATTTGTCTCTCAAAAGAAATGTGAATCGTCTTAATGCTGATCTTTTTCTTTTTTGACTCATTAGTTTGCCGACCACTGCGTTAGACTATTAGATATTGGTTTTTAAATAACCGTACATTTTGATACGGGTTCTTTTTTCATTTAAAAATGTTATCATTTATTTATTATTCTACTATTTATTATATACTCGTATATATTTGTATAATAATTAATAAACTGAAAGGTTTTTTTTGAAAAAATGCATTAGAGTATCATCTCGATATGATAAGTCACAACGAAATTTAATAGAAGTACCTAAAGTTTTGACAATTTTATTTTATTGGTAGATATTACGACAGAGAAAGAGAACATTTCTGAGAATGTAATACTTATAGAAATCTAGGTATTTATAAGACCGATGTCCAGTTAGTATTACCCAAACTGGACTGGTTCAAATAATACGTTATGTAACACACTATGTAAAATTGACCACCCTGTCCATGCTCAAACATACATATTTCTCCAATTCGATGATCTGTTGATTTTTGTGTTAAGTATAAAAGCTGAAACTTACATTGAATGAATTAAATTTTATCAAATTATTTTACTAACTAGAAAAGTTTTAAAAATTTAATATTATTTAAGTACGTTATTTATATTATGGTTGTAATATTTAAGTGTAAGGATAAAATAGTAGCAATATTTTATGTTTGTAAAACATTTATGTGCAAGATACACTGTTTTTGCTCATATTCATCAGTTATTTGACCTAAAAATATATTTAAAAAAAATACTGAATAATAAACGCAAATCGTGAATTTCGTATTTCTCTAATGATACGCCTCCAATTCATTAAAAATACCTCCCTTTCACAACCAAACAGCACAGCGGTTGCATGTTTTGTCTCATTAGGGGAAAATCGTTGCAAAATATCTGACAGTTAACATGTATGGCGACAAGCATAGTTTATACTTCAAGATAGGGATAGATGTATAATTTGCCGTCAGTAAATTTCACGCTACCGCTGTTTTACAAACACGAACAAATCTCATTAAATCATTTTCCAAAAAGAGTATTGTAATTTTATGATCTAATGATTTTTCTTTGACAATGCAATGCACGGAATGCCATTCAAACTAATGTTCATATCTATCAAATTTATGAAATTTCCCAGGTCGCTTTGAATTTCGAGTAAATGCAACTATTATTTAGATTTATATAAAAAATGTAATGGTTAAAAATAAAAAATATACCCATGATTTACTTATGTTTTCACAAACGGTACACTTGGTATTTGGTACCGTAAAATTTTCAACTTAGGACCGTTTTTTCAAAACACGACATTCGCGTGAAACGTAATTTTTCAGGAGAGGGGGGTTTAAGGGGTTTCTGATCCGCGTGAATTACACCTTAGAACTTAATTTATAATTTATAAATCTCACATTTGAAGACAAACCGGTAATCAACGAAATTTTTAAAGAATTGAGTTAAAAATGTTCTATTTAAAAAAAATACTTTTCTGAATTTGATGTCATAGTGTAAATAAATCTCTATCATTATGACCCCAAAAGATGGCTCAAAGCACCATGATCTTAAATTCAATTGCGAAAACGCCTTGCATTTTTTTATTTAAGCTAAAATGTGTAAATGTGTAAAATGTTATATTTTCGTTTAGTAACGATTTGTCTTTAAAGGTCCGATATAGTTCATAATTTTCCTATATATTTATTAGAGGCGGCCTCCGTGGTGTAGTGGTCAAGACGCTTGACTCACGCACGGAAGGTTCCGGGTTCGATTCCCGGTGAGAACACAAAAATTTAAAATGTGATTTTTCTCAAGCCTGGTTGTTCTGTAATGTAATTCACCACTGTAATTGGGCCTCCAGGCCTGTTGTGGTGCAAAAAAAAAAATGAAATTAGCGCTTAATATAAAGAATTTAAATTAGAGATATACGATAAAATCATCATTCCCTTTCCGCATTTAATTGTGCATAGGGCATTTCATTGGTAAACCAATAGCAGTGTATCTTGATATATTTATTTGTTACCTGAATGCAAGGTGATCAGTCTTACGCTTCAGGTATCAGCCCATGGTCTATGAAATATTTCAGTTTCAAGTTAGTGTAAAAACACCAGTTTAAATAAATATTTCATTTCAACCATGTCGGAATTCGAACCTATGACCACTTGCATGGTAGACAAACGCGTTGACCATAACGACACGAGGCCGACAAATCGATAATACTTTCATAATAAAATATCGATTTGTAAAAAACTATAAGATTTTTATATTTTTTTAGCATGTTTTGGTGAGTTTCGGGTAATTGATGTGACATAAATCGCTGTGTTTAAAAAAAACGATCATTAATGAACATGATTATCGTTCACAATAATTTGTTAAATTAAGTAACCAGAAATTACCACAGAACTTTTTTTTTCAATATGCATTAACAAAAATTATAAAACAAATATTGTATTTCAAATAATACCTGCTAATTGTGAAAAATAATTTTCATACAAATATAAACATCGACAAATCACTAAAATAATCTATATATGATATTTCACAACAAAATGCTTCTAATCTCTGATTAAATTAGTGTAATGTAATAATAAAATATAATTCCACTCCCTGCCTCGAAAAATCCTAGTAGTGCAAAAGTAAAATTTTACCGTTAAACGGTTGAACTTTGAATAATAAAATAAAATCTTATTTATATATTATGTAGGTGCATATATTATGTATTTGTATGTTCGTTTTGAATCAACGTTCGCATATTGCCAAAACCTTGTTTTATTGTTGACATTATATCGTATTTACTGCATTTTGTGGTTACCTACTGTATTGTATAGGACTCGTCGCATTTTATTCATTCAGTGTGTATCAGTTAAATTTTAAAATAAAATGCTGTTATTTTCAGAATACAGTTTTGAAATTTAACATATTTAAAAAAAATGCGATTTATAACATTTCTTGATGTAAATTTTAACAAAAAGGTTTCAAACTTTTTACCAAGCTCTATTTTGTACCATTTTTATTGTAATAACACGTTTTACACAATTTTTTTTATACTTACGCACCCACACACACGCATCGTCTCCCTCATTCATTCCCAGACGCACATGAATCCTCTCCCTCATTCATTAAATGCATACACACATTTACATACATGAATACAAACGTCACACACATACAATTACGTAAACTCTTTTCTTATATATTATGTGTCATTAGATTTACCCTGGATTTCTTTAATTGGCTCTAGTATTGTCAATATTTTTCTACTTATTTTGTTTATGTAATAGCTGTAAAAATCCCAAATAAAACCCAAATAAAATAAAATAAATAAATATTTTCTCTAACCCCAAGCTTAAGAGATAGAAATTTATCTTTTTATAAAAGAAAGTGGAAATAAAGTGTCGCAATTAAAAAATATTTCTTAAATCCTTTTGATAGTGATAATTATTAGTGTAGTTTATATAATTTGGTGTTTCATGTTTCTTATACAATAATGTTTTCTTTTTATTTCGGATGTATTAATTTGTATGGTATTATGTATAGTCAAATAAATGTTTTTTCTTATGTACGGTCCCAAATGAGTTTCTTTTATAACTCCTGGGAGTATAATATGTAGTTTTATATGTTTATTAATAAAAAAAAAAACGTCAAAACCAAGAAATAAGACGTAAAATATTGTACAATTTTAGTTAAACATTATGATTTATGCTTCGAAAAATCTACCAAAACATTTAAAACCTGTTTTCAAATTTAGTTTAGCCAAATGACATTAGTAACTTATAACGTTCGTTTTTAAAATGGAAAATATCGCAATACAGAGGAGAAGTACTCGGCACTCGCAATAGTTGATTCCAGTAGAAACTCATCTATTTTTCAACAAAATCTATAATAAAGTGACCACGAAAGAGCTCATTCTGCAAGTGGCAGCCATTTTTATTTATTAATTCAACTACTCCTCGCTAGGGGAGCCATACAATAACCCTTTCGAGCCCCAGTGGTGTAATTCAATTTTACGTGCGCTCCGATGGATAAACAGCCGGTACCATACTCGGGCGCAGCGTGTTAAGGAAATTGTTTCTCTTGATATACTGAACAGGTTAAATGGATTATTTTAGAATAATAAATGTATCTCAAGTGCACTAGATCTTAACCCTTTCCTGCATCTGTGAAAAATAAATTATCGCAGAGAACAAAAAACATAACACAATGCGTAACTTGTATTGTTTAAATGCTCATAATACAAGAACAATATAACATTTTTTGGGTGTTCTTTTTACTGCTCAGTGTAGGTATAAAATACCAATTTTTAGTCCCATAGAGCAAAAAATATTAAAAATTGGAGCATGTCAAAGTCCAGCGACGTAAAAAAATGATTCTGTTAAAAAAATAATGATTTTGTCAAAATGTATTTTCAAATAAAAACCTCTGTAGTACTAAACTGAATAGGGAAATACCATGTTTTTTTGTACAATTTAAAATTAAAAAGGGTCGATAAAATACTATCGAATATAAAATTTATTTTCTTTTAACTTATTAGTAGCATAAAATATATTTACAAATTTACTATTTTTAATTCCCGCGTAAACGGTCCATTGCATTGGCCTTGCCCCTAATACGTCGTAACAAATCTTGACGTCACAACTGTCAAAGCCAAACATGTCGCGTTTTGATAGAAACGTATTTGTTAACAATTTAATTTTGAAAGTTAGGTATGAAAATATTTCTCCCCAATATTTATATATTAGTTTGAAAATTATTTTTTTTTTTCACATATTTTTATTGATATTCGTAGTATGTGATATTTTCCTATTGAAAAAAGACAAGGCTTTTGGACAAGGCTTAAAATGTTCTAAAACCGATCAGTATATTCAATCTTTTATATTTTTTTACACATAACAAATAAGTTGTTATTTTTTTACACGTAAACGTGTTCACTTAATCAATCGTAAACTCTGGTGTCATCTGAAAAAACAGAGTTGAAATTTTTGATGCCGAGTTCTTTGAATCTGTAAACCGTTTATGAATATTAGAATTAATGTTTTTACTGTCAACTTATTTCACAAAAATTACGAACTTGTAAGGGGTTGTTCAAACGCAGTTTTGAAAATAAATTAAAATGATAAAGGGGTAAAGTTTCGCAACGTGTGCTTTTTCCTAAAAGGATTGCCGTAAATATTTCACGTACAAAACTACAGAGACCGTTTTGTTATTTTTTCATAAATTCCGATACTGAATATTTTATCGCTGGTCGTGACGTACTCCGAGAGCGATATTTGTCATCGTAAAATTTAGAGATGAATAAATAATAAGAACTAACGAAATATGGTCAACTTGTTGACGCCACTTATTGAATAAAAGCGTAGCTCCATTGAATAAAAAGTGTGGGTAAATAGTATATTCAATTTCAGATAGCATTTGTAACTCAATTTATATAGCGAAAATCAAACTAACGCTAGATAAAATTTAAACACCACTTATGACTTTCTACCGGTTTCAAGGCGTACTCGTCTCTTATCTATTGGTGGTTATACAGGTGCGTTTCCAAATCGAAGATGTCTGGCCGCTTTTTTTGTTTGATTGTCATTTGTCGGCTCATATTTGACAGTCGTTGTAAAGAGAAGTCGACAACAGCTGATTATAGGGCATCTAAAACTGCAACAACGCGTTGAAATTATAAAAAAAAATTGAATTATCAATTGTGAATACTCGAAGAAATTTCTATGGTTTTTCGATGTCAAGAAAGTTTTTGAAATTTTTCATACACTAAAAAATAAAGCAAACCCCGGAAAATAAGGTAGTCAATATTTTTTATTAATTTATTTACTAATAAACAGTTTGTTATACACTTTTTGAGACATAAGTCCCAACTCCATGGGACTTAAAGTACTAGGGTTAGTTAAGATGAGCCATTAGGTAACACAGACATAGGAGTAGTTTATTACCAAAAATATGTTATTTTTTATTTTTATTTTATTTTATTATTTTTTCACGCCCATAAGGCTTTTACATACATGAAAATTTTACAAAATATAAGTATATAAACAACATTAAATTTAAAAAATACAATATAAAGCAACAAAAGATAGAACGGTGTTAAGAAGTAAAGTTGGTATAAAAAAGAAGATGAGTATATAAACAGCATAGATTTAAAAAAAAAAACACAATATAAAGAAATAAAATAAAGGAACAAAATAAAGGAACAGTGTTAAGAAGTATAGTTGGTATAAAAATAAAAAGATGAGTGTATTAACAACATAAATTCAAAAAAAAAAATATATAATATACTGTAATAAAATATAGAACTGTGTTTTAAAGTTAAGTTGGTTTTAAAAAAATTAAAGAAATATATATATATTTCTATTTTTTTTAATAAGCTAAAGAAATACAATTAAAGGTTTAAAGCAGCTAGGTACATAATGTTATAAAATACAATATGAACAGAATATTAAGTTCTATTTGATAAGGAACATATACATTGATATTTAAAATTTACAAGACTCACGCTAAAGACATCGATGTTGTTAGCATATTGGTTCGCGAGTACATGCATCCGCATTACTGGCGAATTCGCGCTGTAATTGGTCGATGATGGACCGCAGTAGAACAAAGTATTACATCGGGTAACTCGACCAGGCACTCGCACATTAATCAAATTGATAAGTTCACAACAATCGAACATCGACATTATTATTTTAAACAAAAAAAGCAAGTCATTTAATTTTCGTCTGTTTTCTAATGTTTGGATGTTTAAATAATCATTTAAGTATGAGTAATTTATGTATTCAATCGGTATACTTAATTTAAAATTGATAAAACGCAAAAATTTATGCTGAACTCTTTCGATGTCCTTAACATGAACCCTGTAATGCGGTGACCATATAACTGAGTTATACTCGAGTTGACTTCGCACTAGGGCAATATACAATGTTTTCATTATGTTTATAGACTCAAAATCCCGTATCGTTCGCAGCAAAAATCCCAAGGTTCTCATGCTCTTATTTGTAATGTTTTGTATATGTTTAATAAAACTCAGTTTTTCGTCAAAAAGAATACCTAAGTCTGTCATCTCTGTAACTTTTTCTAAAGGTGAAGAATTTATTTTATACGTGAAAACGATGGGATTTCTGTTGCGGCAGAATGTCATAATTTTGCATTTTTGAATATTAAGAAATAAATTATTTTTTTTACACCAATTATACAAATTATTAATATTTGATTGCAGAGTTTCACAATGATTAATGTCCGATATTTTTTTAAATATTTTAATATCGTCCGCAAAAAGCAAAACTTCGACATCATGGAAACAGGATGTAATGTCATTTACGAACATTAGAAAAAGAACAGGCCCTAGGTGACTGCCTTGTGGAAGACCACTAGAGGCAGAAAAACAGTCTGATTTTACATTTTTGATTTTTACATATAGATACCTGTCAGATAGATAAGCTCGAAACCAATCAAGGATAGTTCCACGAAAACCCAAACCATACAGCTTACTTAGTAATATTTTGTGAGAGACTTTGTCAAACGCCTTAGTAAAATCGGTGTATATACTATCAACTTGATTTTTATCATTAAAGGCTTCCGATATGTAATTATGGTAAAGAATTAGGTTTGTGGCAGTTGACCGCGCCTTTATAAAACCGTGTTGTTTAGTGTCTATTATATTTGAGACATCATGTTGAATTTGGTCAAGTATGAGTGACTCAAAAAGTTTTGTTATAAGAAGATCAGAAATATAATAATATTTTTAGTAAATATATATATGGCACATCAATATTGTAAGCAATAAACTCAATCGTTCGAGAAATCATCAAATCATATACCTACATATAATATATACATATAATACGCGAAAATATTTACGCGGTGAGGCACAGCGTTTGTGAACGTCCGGGCACCTCTCAACGATGCCATGCACTGGAATTAGGATCTTGGAAAATTGCTAGTATCATGACTTGTTGGTTATCTTTTTGTTTTCAAATTGGATCAATTCGGTCTACAGCATTTGTAGTTCCAACAGAATCGTACCACGTCACACAAGGCTCATGCGAGGATGAAATTTTTTGGAAAACTTTTCCCGGCCGAAGGGAAAGAGGTACACCAGATAACCAACGACAACTCTGATGCTTAAGGAAAATATCAAAAAAAAAATTGCCGACGTAACACTGGGAGTCTGCATAAATGTAATAAAACTTTATTAAAAATAAAAAAACTATATTAAAAAATATTATTTAAAGAAAAATCATTTAGTTATGGAAAGAGGCGGACAATAGACTGATATCATGTTTCAAACAATTTTCTAAAAACCAATAAAATTATTACCTATAAAATTGTGTTTCATTATGAAGTTATTTAAAAATAACATCGGCCTGGAACATAAATCGCAACCTTGGTACATATTTAATAGTTTTAATAGTTTAAATACTACAAGGAGTGATATATATTATGCTAAGATTATTATGTAGTTTATGACTTAAAAATATTTTTTTATCTTACACTTTATATACATATACAATTTATAGGGCGGGCATATATTGCTTTGAGGCAATTTCTTCCTACCTACCCAAGCCGTTAAGTTTGTGAAAATTTTAAGTACGTGGACATATTTAAACAGAATCTTTTAATTTTATATCACAATTTAAAACCAAAATTAACTAAAAAAATACATTTATAATTTTGTACAAAAATTAAAAAACGAAAATTAACTAAACAATTTACACTTTACTATAAAGAGTGGAGAGGAGAGGTGATATGATGGCTTCTTTTAGAGGGAGAAAAGAACAATTCAAACATTTAGATACTGACATTTCAATCTTGATTCAAATGTAAATAAGAAGGGGCGTTTCTTACATGAGTTGGTAGATTATTCCACAATCGAGCAGCTACTACTGTAAAAGTGGAGGTAAGAAAATACTTGCAAGAAATAGGAGGCAAAAAAATACTCTGTACTTAAATTTTATCCTAATTATCTAACATTTTTTTCTTGCCAAAAACATACATCGTCTCTTCTGATTGTCGGACAATTTTGATTTTTAAATTAACCGATGTTTAATTCATTTTCTCTATAGTAAAAAATAACTTTTGTTTTATTAAACATGTATTTTCATTTGCTGAACTTTTATTGCTTCGAGGTTCTTTTATCAAATCTCTGGACTTTTGCTTTACAATTTTAAGTTCCTTTCAATTGGTTTTATTAGCCCGAGGGTTTTTGGCATTCGCAAAGGGGAAATAAGCGCTAATTAAAAAAACGAGTATGAAAAGAATAAAATAAACAGATTGTTTATCGGAACAAGCCATTGTTTCGTATTTCATTCATTTTAAAATTTAAAGCGTAGAAAAAGTCCCTGAGATTAATTTCTTTTCATATTGTCAATTTGAGATTCGGCAGGGGTTGATTTTGATGAAGAGGATTAGAATCTTTTTAATGAAGCTATTCATAGAAACAAGTGAAGAAGAAATCTGAGATACAAGTTATTTTGTTATTTGAATGCTGACTTGTTTGGATAGAAAAACGAAATATTTTTATAAGCATGGCGGTTTTTGTTTTATTAAAAAAAAAGTTGCAAAAGGGTAACGTTAACAATTGACAAAATAAATAATAACTAACTTTTACGTACATTTACATTTTAAATGAAAATTTTCCAGTTTTTCATTAGAATTATTCTAGTTGTGTGCATGTCTATCACTAAATTTATTTATTTTTATTCATGTTTTGCAATTTGTTAAATATTATACTGTAGGTACATATTTTTCATTCATTAATGATATATTTACTTGCAAATTTCAATTTGGTAAAGTTATTGAGGCCAATCATAAATAAATAAAAATCCGATCCTAAGCAAATATAAACAACGCTCATACAACTTAATTAAAAGTTAATTTAATGTAACAAAACTACTTGGAATCTTCATTTCATTTTCTTGCGGATCTTGTTTTTCAACCTTCGAAGTTATGGTATCAGAATTTCTTTTACACAGAAGATCTTTCTCTCGAGGCGTACCAGGAGAACATTTTAAGTAAGACGTTGATTTAGTTCCCAGGTAAGCGAGCACTTAACGAAGTTTACGGTGACACAGACAATAAGCCGGGCCATAAAGCGTCTGTGTCTGTAAAACGACACCTCCAGGAGCGCAGACAAAGGGGGTTTAAGCCTCGGCTCAGGTGAGAGCTAACCAACCCGAAGCAGCTGATAATCACAGGAGAGTATCTTGAAATGACACTTCTTCGCATCTTATGGTGGCCTTGACTTCTCAGTTCTATCTATTTTAGACGTTCCCCAAGTTTGCGTGAAATTGCACTAGTTACCATTCTCTTCAGTATGTGTACTACAGTTTAATTTAGTAGTGAACCACCAACCATCTGAGCATTTAGGTATTCAAACCAATTATTGTTACATATCATTTCAGCAAAAAAATATTTCATTCTTATCTAATAAATAAACATATATCAAATATCGTTTACCGAGCACTTAAAAAGCTTAAATTAACGACTGTTTTGTTAGTCCTTTTAAACTGAGAGCGTCATATCACGTAGCAAATTGAAATAAACCCGAGAACTTATCACGCAATTAAAGCGGAATAAATTGTATAATAATTCAGGGAGTTCTTACCCCAAAATATCTTCCTTCAGCTACCCCGTGAAAGCGCGCTAAGAGTCAGTCGAGGTATGTGCTCTGTGCCTTAATGGTATAACTTGCTGGATTTACAACCCGAATTCCATCCACTAAATTACTTCTTTAGCTTTTCTTTGCTTGAGAAGGACTCTGTAAGTCTTCTCGGGTGTTCCAACCCTATTCAATTTCTTGCGGGTATTCTTTATGCGTTCATCGCATTAAGCCTTTTCTGCAATTATAAAACGAACGCGTGATTCGTTAAGATATGAAGAGACCGTTATTCTGCATCTCAGTTAAGTTGGGAGCGCAAGAAGTTTCAAGTACCATTTTCTTACGTGCTTGGGATGCTAAGCTGTTAAGTTTGTTTTATTGTTACATTTAAATGTTTGGTTTACAGAAGTGCTTCATTTTAATTGAACTTCAAATTGTTTTAAGCATATTTCTTAAAAAGTAACAGTTTATTTATTCAAACCCCTTAAATTGATATCCAATTATGTTGCAAATGTATGTATTCAAATATCAGTCATAAATGTTGGAATTTCAATAAATCTCTTCTAACCGACGTTTTCCATTTAAATGGCTTGTTTGCTCTTACTTCGCTTAATCTTGTTTCACTAATAACGTGAAAGATCTCTCGCGAGTGATTTGAAAAATAAACTCAGTTGAAGAAATCTCCGGTGCTAAAACTTCAAATTGAATTACGCCTGAGACGTGAACCAACCCTTTGTTTATCTGATCTCCTGGTAACAAATTTTAAATATTGCAAACGCTTCAATGATACTTTTAAAGTGTAAATAAAAAAAACTGCTTAAATTTCGCATAATTGTAGAACTAAAGACGCAGCATTCGGTATTGATAATTTTATGAAACATATAATACAACGCAAGGTACCTCCTAAAAAATAAACGCTCATCTTTTAATTGCATAATGTGAAAATGGTCCTGTAAACTTTTTGATATTCGATAAAGTTGCTAAATGATGCGGTCATTCGATTTAGCTAGACAAAATTGTTTGAGTGTCCAGCGAATAATTTGGTCTCTTTTGTCTGAAACTTTTGTGATAGTATGCAAATTTCTCGTGTAATTACATTTTGCGCACAGTATTGTTGCAATCCTGCGGCATTTGTGTCTCTTCACTTTGTTAAACCCAAGCAGCATAAACCGGGTGCTTAAGAGTCGTATAGAGACTTTCTCAAACTAAGGGTTATTCTATTTTTAAACAATGGAATAAATTAAGGTATATCGCACTTTATCCTTAAAGTTTTAATTTTCCAACCAATTTTCTTTGTTTCATATATATGTAAATAATCGCTCGCTTTCTTGGTCATAAAGACATACGTATTGTATGCATGTAATATATGTATAAACTATCAAATAACGTTTCACACTATGCCCCGCCGACCTGTCTGCGGTTTACCAAAATGATACTCTAAATAGCTTAATGCTCGCGACTTTAAGGTTCTGTTTTAGAATTTTATATTAAAGGTCGAAATTCAAAAATATGAAATAAATGCCGCGTTAGTTAAAAAAAACAAACAATAAATAAACTCGTACCTTTACGCACATATTTTTTCACATTATTTCAAATTATAAATAGTAAGTATAATACAAAAAACTCACAGCGCAACTTTGTTATTCGGAAATAAAAATAAAAATCTGGGCATCTATTTTAGCCGGAAGTATATAGTAACGAGAGGGTGGTACTTTACAACAAATGTTCCGACAAATGAATCGTTTGGCAGTGAATTCGGCACGTTTGTGTTAACGCCAAAACCACTCCACTTCAGGATCTAATGATCTCATTAACAGTTTACGCCTGACGAAAGACGGAGTTTTCCATGTTAAATGTGAATCGTATATTAATAAAAGTTTCGGGAACGAGATATTATGTGTTAGGAATTATTTCCGTGGTGACGAGGTTTCACCCTCTCTTAAATCGTCTTGACAATCTATTGAAACCTCAAGATCCTAATGATGTGTTCGTCTTTTGAAAGAGAACGTCTTACAGTACGGGGAAAATGCGACTAGAGAGCTTTTTTAAAATCATTTATCAAGAAGATTTTCTGGATTTACGTATCATTTTGAATACACTGAGTTATCTATACTGCGCTCAAAATGAGACTTCTCTTTGAGCTTCGGTGAAAGTTCGCAAAGTTTTCTTACATCTGATACCACTCCATTATTTATTCAGATTCAAGATACAGTTTCCATTTCATTTCTGTTGATTTTTCAACTTTCACCCTTCAGCACCTACTTTACGAGTCATTATCGTAATGAAAACTTTACAATAATTTAAATATCAATTTTCCGCAATTTTCATTTTCAAAACCTGCATAATTTTAAGACAAGAAAACTGATTAAAAATAACGAACACGTTCTAGCTCATGAATTTTAAATTAATTCCCAAATTCTTTTAAATCCTTATGTTTATAAATTGCCTTTTAGGAACCAAGGTAGCTTCTACACGAATACTACCTCCAAGGAGTATAACGAGGGATGAGGAACGAATTAAAATCCTTCGAATAGGGTGTGATTGGAAATGAGATGATTGGGCGTGGTCGCAGGGGAGTTGCTGGTATTTTTGCATTTATTTTCCCGTGAAAATGAATAATAATTTTTGATGGCGCTAAGCCAATCATATTATTATTTCTACGGATTTTCTTTTCTGAGTGAAAAATCTCATCAATCCTTAATCGAGTTTTTTGTTGTTTTATTTTTCTCTATCGTTCCATGGTTTAAAAGCATGGTTACTTTTTCAAAAAAAAATATTTATATATTTTTTTATTCCTTTTGATAAAACTTGTTTTTTAATAAACAATTTGAGGTACACGGTTGAAATCACTGAATAGGGAAGAGTTCTCCTATATCTATGGTTGGAATGTTTACAACGTATTTCTTTTACTCAAATTACCAACTTGTGTTTTTGTTTTTTAAAACCACAAAGCTTAAGAGATAAGAGTTTCAGTACTCATCAAGACTTGTTTATGGAGGGTCCTCGGGATGTCGTGAAAATTCTTCTACTTTCACAAAACAGTTGTTTTCTCTGACGTTGCGAACTTTTCTGAAATATTTTTGTAAACATAAAAAAATATATGAATTAAAAACTCAAATATAACATTTGTTAAATATAGCTATGCCTCCAAAAATATTAAGCGACCTGACCATGCCAGATAAAACGGAATTAAAATGCGGAACATTTTTTTTTTAAACACGTAATGAGAGATTTAAAAAAAAAAAGAGTTTAAGTATAAATGCATAATAATGCACGAAAAATTTAATAACATAATTGGTACACGTATTATTTGCATTTTTGCGTACATATGCCTTATATTTTGCATTCTTATGTACCCATACCTTATTATTTGTATTACCATGTACCTCATGTCTAATTATTTGCATTTTTATATACCAATGTCTTATCATTTTCATTCCTATGTACCGTATCGCTTATTATTTGCATTTTTATGTACCTCATGCCTTATTATTTGCATTCTTATGTAGCCGTACCTTATTATTTGCATTACTATGTACCTCATGTCTAATTATTTGCACTTTTATATACCAATGCCTTATTATTTTCATTCCTATGTACCTTATGGCTTATTCTTTGCATTCGTATGTACCTCATGCCTTATTATTTGCATTCTTATGTACCCATACCTTATTATTTGCAATACTATGTACACCATGTCTAATTATTTGCACTTTCATATACCAATGCCTTATTATTTTCATTTCTATTTACCTCATGCCTTATTATTTGCATTCTTATGTACCCATACCTTATTATTTGCAATACTATGTACCTCATGTCTAATTATTTGCACTTTCATATACCAATGCCTTATTATTTTCATTTCTATGTACCTCATGCCTTATTATTTGCATTCTTATGTACCCATACTTTATTATTTGCAATACTATGTACCTCATGTCTAATTATTTGCACTTTTATATACCAACGCCTTATTATTTTCATTCCTATGTACCTTTTGGCTTATTCTTAGCATTTTTATATACCTCATGCCTTATTATTTTCATTCCTATGTACCTCATGCGTTATTATTTGCATTCTTATGTACCCATACCTTATTATTTGTATTACTATGTACCTCATGTCTAATTATTACTCCACTACTTCGGGAATTGCACTGGCTACGTTTTCCACAGAGGGTGGAATACAAACTATGTTGGCTCATGTATAAGTCACTGCACAACTCTGCTCCAGAATATCTAAGGGAACTCTGCATTCCAGATGAACTAGCTGACAGACGTCTTACGCTTAGATCAGCTACATCTACGTCGAAAGGAAAAGTTATTAAACCTCTACGCAAACAGCGCACTAAATTCGGCGAACGTGCATTTGCGGTCGCAGACTGTTAAACTAAGTCATTTTTTTTTTTTTTTAATTTTTATATACCGTATTATCGGCGCTACGACTTTTCAATGTTTTGTATTTCTGAAATAACTCCGCGTGTAACGTCACAGGTTCATTTCCGCTTATTCTCATTCAGTTTTTCCCATTGGTCCAGAAGCGACAAGCAGACCGAAAATCTTCTATAGCTCTCAGATCATAAGTTGATTCACATGAACCAGTGACGTCATTTAAAGTAGTGCGTTTTTATCAAAATATTTTTTCTGTACATTTTCAAGAAACTTTGCCGTACAATTTTATGCTTTAATTTTTACCCCACGTAAGAAAACATGTTTTGTATCCAATTTCCCGTAGGGCTGAAGTTCCTCATTACATAATTGATATGTTGTTGTTTCTATACAATCTACTTTTATATTTTTTAAATATTATATCTGTTACTTTCTAAAAAGAAACTAGCTCTGTTTGTACTTAGAGAGTGACTTACACTGTTATATTTATTTAGTAATTTCAAGTTTCAAAAGAAAATTATTCAAATCATACGAAATAAAAATAAAAAGAGAAAATAATAATACAGTAATACTAATTAAATGGAAAGCTGTTTTTACTCGGGTTCAAAAAAATGTTTTTTAGTTAACTTTGAATTCATTTACT
The DNA here is from genome assembly GCF_059751315.1 of Micrasema longulum. NCBI lineage: Eukaryota > Metazoa > Arthropoda > Insecta > Trichoptera > Brachycentridae > Micrasema > Micrasema longulum. Next base: position 74,456 of record NW_028278782.1, read on the forward strand.
GATAAATTAGTTTCAAAAGTTTATTGGGGAGATTATTGTATTTTTTTATTCCTTTGAAAACAAATATTTATCAAATAAATAATGATGCCCGTTTTCAGGATTACTGTGGCGTGTTGTGTTCAAATACGAATAAACAATTTTTTGAGTTTTGCCAAATGTTTACAGACAAAATACTGGATTTCACCCCCTAGGGTAATGAAGAAAAATAAAGAACATTTGAGAGAAGGTTTTCGGATATCTAAGAATTTTCAGGGCTTCCGACCTGCTATTGACTGGTTTGAGTTACCACTTTAGAGACTGTGTAACATTGTTTCGTGGAATTATTTATTTATTAATCGACGGTTCAAAGAACCTTTTACAAAAAACCTTTTCTAGAAATAATCACAGCAATGAAAAACTTATAATGTAATATATTATATGAAATGTAATGGAATAATTTGAACTAAAAATTTTTGTGAAAATAAAATGTTTAACAAAAACAATAAAAAAAGTAGAAAAAAAACACTGCACCTGTTAATAAAAAATAACAATATCAGAAAATCTTATTTTCTAAATATAAATATACCAAAATTAAGTTGAGAGCGACTTAACATAAAAATAAAGTGGTTAATATTCTATTCATATTTTAGTATTTATTTATTATTTTTTTGTTTACATTTGTAACATTTTTTATTACATAATAATGAAGAGATATGTACACAGTGTGCAATGCGGTTACTTAAACCAGCCAATGAGAGGTCATATGCCCTGTGAATCCCTAGGCTTTTATATTGCCTTCCATAAAATATTATTCACCGGTTTCACAAAGTTTTTTTTTAGAGTTTTTATATATTTTTTTAAAATTAGAGATAGTGTCCCGTCCCGGGGTGGTTGGTTTAAGGGGGCACTTTACACAGTGTACATCTTTCATCATTCTGCCTTTATTTAAATATCTACATTTCCGCAACTCGTTATTCATTCAATGTGTTTTTTTAAATCATCAACTCTGTTATATGTTGTTTACGACTCACAAACCCTTATCTCAGGTTAGGTCGAGATCTCCGCTCCACTTGCGGATGTAAATACTACAGCATCCCACCCGTAGCACTTTTATTATTTGACTACCCACCTTTGACAGAAGCTTTTCACGAAAGCTGTTGAGCTCTTCTTGAAAGTATACAAGTATAGTTGTTTGCTTTAATTTAGCATAAATTCGCCTTCTGGCTAAACACAGAAGTGGCTCGTCTGCAATTCACTTGAATTTCTTTATTTAAAGCGAAAGCCTTAAAGAAATGAAAATTTTCTTTTATATATCCGTTTACGGCAAAAGACTTTTAAATACATAATTTAATATTCTTTGAGTACAGAAAACAAAAATGCCTCGTTGAAAACCATAAATTTTATAAGTCATCAGTTATTTGTATTTATTAAACGTTCAATACAAACTAATACCACTTTCAGACAAAGGGATTTTGAGTTTTATTCAATTAAAATCTATAACCTACTTCCACTATCTATTAAAGCAATTAGTAATGAGAAAATGTTTAAAAAGGCTATAAAAAAATGGATAGTGGAGCTAGGTAGAAGTAAAATGGATTGTCTCATTCGCCCATACCTATGCTGAATCAACTGCTCCACAACTGTATGCCTTATGTTAGGTTTTTGTTGTTTTCATTGTGTGTTTTTTAATATAAATAATATAGATGTATATAAATACCTTGTTTTTAAAACTGTCTGAATATTTGTTAATTATGTTGGTTTTTTAAGTGAGTCTTCTTTGTTTATTCTCAAATGTAATTAAAAAAAAAACTAAATTGTTAAGTGTCCTCGGCACGGGAAACCCCAGTGAGGTCACATTATTTTTATTATTAATTATAGTTTGTAAGCGAAAAAATATGAATAAATAAATAAATAAATAAATAAATAAATAAATAAATAAATAAAATAAAATGTGAAGTTTTAAATTTTTTTGAAATTTCCTCTTACTTATGTCCGGATATAATGATCACAGTCTTGGATTTTGGATGCTGTCCTGTGTCTATTATTGTTTCAGTTATATTTGGTCTTTTTTATCACATTACAAACAGTTAAAAATGCTTTTTTAAAACCTTATTTGAAAGTTATTTAGGCATAAAATGTTTCGAAATATTGCTTCCATTTATCAAAATATGATACATCTTTTATTCTAAATTCATACTCCGTTAATGAAAATATTTTTAACATCTTTTGGAAAGGTCAAGTCTTTTGTTTAGTTGTATCTGGTAGTTTATTGTATAATTACAGACTCGGTTTTTTTTTAGTTTATTTGTTCAGAAAAAATATGTATAAAATTACAATAATATAATTTTAGACTTCTTTTAAATATGTTGTATTCTTGACGGATTTTTTTATTTTATTCGTTCATTTAGTATTGACTGCTCTTGTCATGTTTTTAAATTTTGTATGTAATATTGTTCTTATATATTCATAACACTTATTTTCAAGTTTTAGTTTTGTGTCTACAATGACATTTGTGTGGCAAATTTATGATTAAATTTTAATGATTCTAGTTGAAAAAGTTTAGTTACATTTAATTGTTCAGTTTTTCAAAATAGTTCTTTAGTTGGTGTTAAATAAGAGAGGTCATTGGAAAGCGTCTGGATTTTATAACAATGATTTAATTTTTAAACTATTTTTGTAAATGTATTGTTTATTACTTATGGTATAACAAGGTGTTCTAATTTTATTTGTAAAACTATCTTAATTTAATTCATTACATTACATAAACTAAGTTTGATATTTTATTTTGCTGGCATTTTAATTTTCTGTTCCCCATAGCTGTTGCTTATAACAGATGTTATTTTCTCTGTACTTGTATTTCGCATCTGAGCAATGATAGTGGCACATGGTAAAACAATTTAATTTTGATTTTAGTAAATAATTAATGGCTTTATTCTTAGCAAATATGTCAATATAACACTTTAAACATATATATATAACATACTCGAAAACTAATTTGAAAACAGCTGTTCCCAGTAAGAAAAGATTGCCTGTTATATTTGATAGATTTGAAATAGATGTTACGTTTTCATAATGAATTATCAATTGTTGGTAAGGTTTACAAAATAAAATGATATCATTTTATTAAATTGAATTTATTTTCACTATTAAATATACTTCATAGTACAATGTGACGCATTGTACTTCAATAAAATACCTATGTAGAGTTTCTACTATTTTTCAAAATCAACCTTTGTAAAATAAATCAAATTATGTCGGCCTTATGGTGTAGATGTAAGAGCGTTTTCCTACCATGTAAAAGGTCTCGGGTTCGATTCCGGATATGGTTGATATGAAATATTTATTAAAAAAGGTGTTTTTTACCAAATTTCATAGTCCCTGGACTGGCACCTGAAGCGTAAGACTTATCATCTTACCTTCATGTAACAAAAATAATTAAGATACGCTGTGATTAATGTATCAATGCAGTGCCCTATATACCTTTAGGTGCGGAAAGGGAATAATGATGATGATGAATTAAATCAATACTAACATTTTTATATTAATTTTAAATATTAATTTTTAAAATATATAGGTTTTTTTAATGTAGTTTTATTAAACTTATTAAAATATACTCTGTTCCTCAATGAATTTTTAATTGCTTAACTTATTTTAGTTCATCTATTGGATTTCTAAAAATCCTTAAAAATTGCATAAATGTATATGAAACGTTGTTTTTAATATTCTCATAATAATAATGTATTTAATTAAAATATATATTATTTGTAATATTTAAGTAAGTTCTATGATGTTTCAAGAAGGCAAAACACACTATTCACACACTCTTGTCTCATGTACATAAATTTTAAAAAAAGTATAATTTGATTCAATAATATTATTTAATTTTAAATACCCCACCAAGAATTAAATTAGAATTATACCAGTTAACTAAATTCACAATTAATACAACATGAAAACACTTTTGTGAAATTACTTATCATGAATAAATTAAGCTACCTTACATATTAATCATGAAATCCGGATGTTTGTGATTATGGCTGGAAATATGCGCCCAAACAGCAAGAAGCACGCGTGCAACCTGATTAACATATCAAATATTATGAAACGGTGAAGCGATGAATTGCAATGTATGCTGTTTGTACGGGGGGATAGCAAAGACAAATGCGAACTATCATTGAAATAATTCCGCAGAAAAATACCTTAATAATCTGATACGTTCTTAATATTATGGAGTAGGATTATACAAGATATGAAATGAAAAAAAACATTCTTCTTGGGGGACTTTAGACACCCCCCTTTGGCCCGGAAGGGTTCATTATTACAGTCTAGCACCACATTTCAAATGTTTCAATCCTTATTGTGGTAGCTTGGGCGAGAGTCAGGTTTCGATTACGTATAAAAGTTTTGAAAAGATAATGTCCAGCGTCGCATAATTCGCATTTTCAGATTAAGCTTGGTGTATCTATTACTATGAAGGCCAAGCATTTTTGAAATGTTGTGGTATTGTTGATATCATGGAAGTTACCTTAAGTAATTTAACTTTTTATTTCAGATGGAAGATGAGGGTAACCATGGCAACGACGATACTCGATGCTTCATCCTGTCAACCCTAGCTGGTCAGCACAAGTCCAAGGTGACCTGTGCCTTGTGTGAGGAGACGATGCACGTGTTCGACAGATATCCTCTTGTGGATGGAACATTCTTCCTGAGTCCTGGACAACATACTAAGGATGCTGTTGAGGTTTGTAAAAAAAAATATGTATTTAATTTATTTTTTTTACTCATTACAATTCGCGTTAAACTTCATGTTATGATGGTTTGGTCATGTAAAACGAATGGACGGCGAAAGAATGGTAAAACATGTATCTGTGACGAAACGAACGGTAACGTGAGACGAGGACGACCAAGAAAGACGTGCATAATCAAATAAACCAAAATCTTAAGTCTGGTCATGTCAAAAGCAGACAGAACCGAAAGACATGTATGACAAGATGTATAAATGTGGAAGAAGGTAGGAATGTTTGCTAAGATAGGCGTGTGTGGCAGTCCGTTCTTTCTGCCTACCCCTACGTAAAAATGGCGTGATGATAGTAGTAGTAGTAGTAAAACAATAAGCTTGTAACACAAATTAAAACAGACGATTTTGTGGAGTTGTTTTGTTTTTTTTTGTTGAGTTTTATACCATGTTCAATACTTAACCCGTGAACAAATCAAGATATACTCGTGACATTAAATATCCCATAACTTTAGCTCGTAAAGTTTATTAATGAAGCACTACTTTAAGTTATGTTTTACAAGTTAACATACATATATCATCAGTTTGTATGAATAACGCTGTTTACAACGATAACACAGACGAAATTCTGAACAAACTGCAAACAATTTGATGAAATAAACGATTTTAATGAAGCGAACATTCAGTTTAATTAAATTAGTGGCAAAACTCTCACGGTTATGTTAATAAAGCTCTTTAAATGAAGAAACTTATGGAACTTGACATTAAAGCTCATAAAAACTCTTTCACTTTATGGTTTTTGCGAACGTAAATCACATTTTTAAAATTCGTTACACGTTCAAGCACACGTTTTATGGGTGCACACTTAGTAAAATTACATTGCTTCATTTTATTTATTATTTGGACAGACCTTTTGAAGCTTTGGAAGGGGCGTGCATTAAGGTTTTATCTTTCCAAAATCCTTTTAACTTTTGAGAGCTTTTGTCTTTAAATTATAACACACATTGTTCTCCTTTAAACTGGTACTGGCGTGACTTTTCTGAACTATTAAATACTATAATGCCCACAGTTTTACTACACACATACCTAAATGCCGTTTTATAATTTATTTAGATACGAAATTGATATTTGTTTTATATTTACTTATTTGAGAATAAAGTTTTTTTTTAAAAACACAAACAAACCATCACGTCGTTTCCCCGTAGGGGCAGGCAGGGATACATCGTGAATCTCACGTACCTTTATAAATTTAGTAGGTGCAGTGAATTTTTATCTTTAATTTGTTAAAAGATTGCTTAAAATAATAAAAATATTTATATATGATAAAAAATACTTTTTCAGCTCTCTCCTCTAAAGTTTGAAACAGATTAGCAGATAGAGCATTTAACGTACCCTACGTTGAAATATTCTATTGTAAAATACATTAAACAAAACAAAAAATCAAATCAACCATTCTGGGAATCGCACCCAAGACTTTTTGCAAGGTAGGCAAGGGCGCTGATCGCCCCTGACCACGAGGTGAACAAAATGTTGGAATTAACTTAATAAAAGCGGCTTTACAACAATTTTATTTTTAACATTTTCATTTTAGACATTTTCAAACAAACATATTTATAAGATTATTAATAATAGCAATCGCAACATTTTTGCCATAAGTATTAAAGTTCTTTTTTGCATGCAGGTTTAAATTAAGACATTAAGTAAGTATATTATCCAAAGATAACATAAATGATAAAAATTGTAAGTCAAAATATCACAAAGTAAAGCTGGATATTACTTTTAAGAAATTCTATCAAGAAATGAATTGGTTTATGTTCTGCTACTTCTTACCATAATGTTTTGCTTGTGAAATAGAACTAGAATCCTGAACCTAGTCTTTTCAACTCGATAGCTGCTCTCAGTTAAAACTCCTAATAAAAATGAAATCGGGTGCAGAAACAGCCACCTCGTAGTTGGGTGGTTGGAACAATAGCTTACCATTCTTGAGATTCCGGGTTCGATTCCCCGATATTATTTAAAGCACAGTTATCTTTTTTTTTTTTTAACTTGTGATCCTTGCATCCCTTTGCCATATATCTTACTAAAACGGTACCTGCCTCTTGGTAATGTTCCAATTGACGTCCGGTTTTCATCCAACTGTAACTGGTTTGATCGTGAGTCTTTACTGTTATCGGCGAAAACTCGTTTCGGACTTTTTATCCCAGATCTCAGCTAGTTCCTGGATGTGCTAGAAACTTCCAAATTGCTTCTGGAAGGCGGATTTTTTACACGTTTTACAAATGGTTTCAAAATCCATTAGTAAAAATTCAGTACCCCTAAACGTAAGAAATTTTCTTGAAATAAAGTTTTGTGTTTTTTTTAATATGATTATAATCAATATACCTAGTAGGTGAAAAAAGAATATAAATTGATAAAAAAATGAATATTGAAAAAATAAGAAGATAATATACCTCAGAGGCAGACGAATTCAAATCCTGAATTTGACGAAATTACATTTCGATTTTTGCATCCATTTTATGATCATATCCATTGGTTTTGAAAAAATTTCTTATAATGAAAGAATCACTGTATGAAGATACTGAAAATACAAATGAATGCCATAAATTATTAGAAATCACTCAGAGAAAGTAGATTTTTGAGGCTTTTTTGAACCTTTGACGTTAGGATTTGCATCCGTCTGCCTTTAAGGTTCAGATTCAAAACTCACTTTTAAATAGAGCAAACACTATAAAAAAAAAACAATAAAAAAACATTATAAAGCGTTCAGTTTTAATTTTGGAAATTCAATAATTAATTGTAAACGTCCTCTGCGAGTTGACTGTCATCGTACAGCATTTAAAAAATCAAAATATTATTTCAAATAATTTATCAGTTTTCACTGTTGAAAACACTTAAATTTTGTGCTAATACGATCACATTTCAGACAATACAATAGTAAAATCCTGTGTAGTGTAGTAAAATTGATTAGATTATTTTTTTGTATATTTTTGTTGCCAGGAGTACATGGCGTTAACTCAGTTCGTTGTACTTGTCAACAGGTAAAGGTCGAGGGCCGGACTCAGTACTTGACTTGCGTGTGTATGGGCTGCCTGGAGCGCTGCCCTCCCGAGCGCGCCATCCGCTGCAGATTCTGCGGCCAGAAGTGGGACGGATCTTCCCTGGTACTTGGGACCATGTACTCCTACGACATCTTCATGGCTACTCCGTGCTGCTCTGAGAGGCTGAAGGTAATTACAAAAATCAATTTGTCACAATATACGACGAAAAACTGTTCTGCTTTCAGTCTCGTAATTCATAAAATAGTGAAATAAATTTGCGATTGTTGTGTTTTTCAATTGCTTGGAAAAAGAAAAAAAAAAGGGGGCTTGTCGAAGCACCTCGACACAGCATGCAATATCCATATAAGCTTTACACGCCAGATGGCTTTCCAATACACTACTCCGCAACACTCGAGAACTATGTAAAGTATTGTGCGAATTAATGGAATAAAATTCCTTGTAATCATAAAAAACATTTTCAGTTACAGGTGACGTACAGTCATAAAATATTTATTAGGATGTGTGTCCTCCCTTTGCTTTTATAATAGCCTGAACAAGTTTTGGCATGGAATCAATTAAATTTCGGCAATTTTCTTTTATTCTGTCATCTCGAAACCACATCTGAATAACAGCTTCTATCATCTTTACCTTGGTGGTGCAGCCCAATTTTCGTATCCTAAGTTTACAAATCACTCACAAATTTTAGGGTCAGGTAAATTTTTAGGCCAGTCTAAAAGAGTTATCTTTTTATCATTGAAATACTTAAGCATAAACTTCGATACGTGACAAGGAGCTGAGTCCCGTTGAAATACAGCCCCACCATTAGGACAACATTTAATCAGTTGTGTACTCATGTGCTGCTCCAATAGAGCTTTATACTTTAGGATATTTATCATTCCTTCTATTGGTATCAACTATTTGGTCCCAATATATAAATAACAGCCCCAAAACATCTCATTTACAGGATATTTCAGCGTTTGGTCAATTTGAGCCACATTAAGTTTTTCGTCCCCACTTTTTCTAACAAATTTTTGGCGATATCCCTGCACGAGAAAGTGAGTCTCATCTGAAAACAGCACCTTCTTCCAGTCTTCTACAGTTCATTTGGTATATTTTGCTTCATCATACGTGCCGTCAGAAGTTGTTTTTTTTGTGGTCGAATTGCTTTTCTTTCAGATTCAAGTCAATTCAGTCATGTATCATCACCACAGTGGCTGCCAAATCTTTTTGAAGCTCGTAACTGGTTTTTCTGGGGTTTAACTTACTATTTCTGATTAAAGATATTTCATCTCGGACACTAGTTTTCTGGTTTCTTCCACATTTCCCAATTCTCTCTGCTTCAATTGACCCTGTTTCTCTTATCTGCCTAATAATCTTGCTAACTGCTTTTGACTCACTTAACATTCATTTGCAATCCCCTTCTGAGTTGAGTGGAAAACTACTCTAATTCGTACAATACTGCAATCCTTCGTTTAGGTGACGACATACCCGAGGCCGCTTAACCTACAATCCTACAAAGCTTTTTTAATGGTTATATCGGAGTGTAATGTGCGTGTTTACTCTTTGTCCACAGTGCAACAGTTGCTACAAGCCTCTACTCCATCCCCAGCAGCGGCTGAACTTCTACTCCGACTACAGCCACCCTGTGGCTTGCCCCCACTGCCGTTCTATGGACACGCACTTCGTGAAGCCGCTGGCCTACTGCTTCACCAAGCAGCCCTTCCCGCTGTACCAACAGTGGCCATAACACGCGGCCCGCCCGGCGGAGCCCGCGCCCCGCCCGGCCTTGACGCCCTCGCCGCTGTCCTCCGCCACCGCCTCCCCGTGTAGCCCCCCGGCGCCCCCGAGAGCTCTGCGCCCCGTGGTTAACACGTCTATGGCGCCCAAGACACGCAGCATGTTCGATTTTGCCAAAACTGACCTGGAAAACAAAGACGCGAAGATACGTTCGCCCACGTCCATCGCGGATTCTTTCTCTCTTCTGAACCTGAACTGCGGGGACAAGTACTCGCTCAATAACTCCATTTGGTCTAAGGCGAGCGAGAAGTATTTCGGACAGAGCAACTCTCTGCTGAAGCTGGGGTGGGAGGAGTTGGGCCATCGCTCTCTGGAGCCACTCCTGGCGCCCCGCCCCATCGCGCCGGCCAACCCCGCGCCGGAAACCTGCATGCAGCTCTTTTCCAACGAATTTATCCACTACCTAAACCAAATTGCTTAAGTGGACGAATTCGTTAACATGGATTTCTCGTTTCTTCTTCCCAAATAATGCTACAGGATTGAGAGAAAGTTTTTTGAAGAAATAAAGTTAATTTGCTGTAAATATAAAAAGCTTTCTCTGTAAATTGAATTTTGAATCCTCATTGTACGAAATTCGTGTCCTTTATCAAACTGTTTAATATTATAAAATTGTTGGTGTTTATTACCTAATTTTAATTTTCTTCTTAACATGTTTTCTTCGTTGTTACATAATAATAATTCGGTTACATTCGTAAAACAGTTATTTAGTTTGAATCTTTAGACAAAGTAGAATTTTATGTAACAGAAAATTCGCATTTCTTTTATAATAGCAAAATTACGGAGTGATGTTCTATTCCAGATTAAATTAGCGTTTTGTGTAAAATTATTTATAATCAAAAGCATTTTAATCATTTTAGTCAAATCTATGGAATAAATGTAAAAATGTTGCATTTTATTTGTTTTCGTTATTATTTTTTAATGAAATATTTGTAAATTATATGTATATGTTCTTTATGAGAAAATTCTCGCAGTGAAATCACTTTCATTTCTGTTATATTTTATATCATATTATGTACTGTTGTGTGGTTGTAGAAATAAGATTAATTATAACCTTGTGGTAACAGTTGGGGAACCTAAATCACGTTAATTAGTTCAATTTTGTGTTATAGTTCGCGTCACCTTTAACTATTTCTCCGCTTCGGTAAGTATAATATAGATTTACTCACTATTTCTACATTTTTAGGTGTATATTTTGTACTCCCCAACCACTGTTCATCACTAGCTGTATGGTGATAATAAGTAAAATTAGAAGGTTCGAGCACAAGATGTTACCCCTAGAACGTTAGGTAAAGTACGGACCTTTCGATAAGTCCCCACTTACTATTCTCTAGGTAACTAGTGTTAAGATCAGATTCTGAAGTCAGCAGAGTAGCCTAGATTTTATATAAATGTTTAAACTTTGGAAAATATTATTAAATTCGGATTACGTAATTTGCGGTTATAACTTTTGTATGAATTTAAAATTAAGATTTAACTATAAGTTTTTGTATTGATCGTACTATTAAGAATTTTCTTAACGTGTTTTTTATTAAAGTAATCTTTAGATGCAGTGTGATTTAAAGTGATATGAAACGTAATATTACAATTGTGTTAGTGTCGAAGATAGAGTGACGAATTATTTATGTATGCAATGGATGCAAAGTATGCGGGGACAGGGAATGCCAAATAAAATTACAGTCCTAAAATATTCTCATACTTTAATATAACTTTTTATACGAAAATCTGTATTTTCTGTCAAAATTAACAATCGTATTTAGGGTAAGGAAATGTTGAAGACTTTTCGAGATACAAAATAATACGAGTCATTCTTTTTGTGGTCGTTATGATTAGCACATTTTTGTTTCGGTTTGAGTCGAAGATACTTTTTGTAAAATACCACGGTGAGAAATCGAACAGCGAATTTTCATGAAACGTGGCTCCTAACAGCACCTAACTTATACCAAATCAATGTTTCATACTGAAGTATTTACAACTTAAACTTTAAATCGGAGCTAATCATGTTATAACGTTACAAAAATGTAGATTATCCATCTATTGTGTAAATACGTTTTTTTATGTCCGTTACTTTTTTCTTACCAGCGATGATATTTCGATGTAGATAGGTATATACGAGTAAATATTTTATGAAGGAAGTTCTCTATTTCGTTCTCAAAACGTATATTTTCAAAATAACCAAAATAATTCCAAAATCGTTGTACCTATTTACAAAAAACGTGCATTTTCCTTTGAAAATTGTGTAATGCTCATAGATTTCTTTTATTTAACTATCTTATATTCGTGTGTCATTAAAATGTATGTAACTAAGCAATGAAAGGGAAAATTAGCGATTCCGTTAATCTTGAATCCTTTGCATAATCAGATAAATAACATCAACCCTCCACACTATTTTAACATGTTTGGTTTCCAATATCTCCTTAAATAAATGTTGGTTCTATATTATCTAAGCTGTTATGAATATAATTCTATTTATCGGGAATAGAAGTTTATTAATGTTTAGTCTGTATATTATAATAACAAAAAAGTGTTAATATTTTAAAAGAAATTTAATAACAGAGTACATCTGATGAATATGTCGTACAAATGAAATATTTCTATTATACTGTATTTATAACATGTGGAGGGTTTGATTTTTAATATATGATTTTTAGAAAGACGTCATATCATCGTAATTATTTAGTAGATTTTCTAAATAGTATACTTTTTTTATTAAAAGGTACTATAAATCTTAGTGTCCAATACAAAGCCCTCACTAATCCTTGGACAAACCAGTAGCCATCATAAAATAATTACGTCATGTAAATAAGTGATAATTATATTTATTAATAGTCAAATTGCACTTTATGTAAAGCTAATTAACAAAACCCTTGCAAATATTTAATTAAATACCTGCATTTACCTCAATTTAATAAATAGCTATTATACGCACTGAAATGATTATGAATGGAAAATTGGGTTACAAAAAATACAAAAGCCAAACTTACCTCTTTCATAAAATTCTATCGAAAAAGCGTTTTCCAAAAATGATCTTCCATCAATAGGCAATAAAGACTTTATATAAATTTTAACTATTTGAAATAGTAACGCGGTGTCAAAATGTAGTGTTTTTACCAATTTCTTTCTTTTCATAGAATTAGTGGAGAAAAATTCAAATGAAATGCATTTTGTTTTTTTTAATTCGCTTCTTTTGACACCGTATCCATTTGTACAATATAAATATCTACAGAAACGACGTAGACCTCTTTTAACAATTACTCATATAAAATTATCCAAAAGATTTCTATAGATTTTAATGTTTAATAATGACTCTTTCTTGTTACTAAAGTAAAATTATTTTATTCGCTACGTAAAAATCACATTTATATTGTACAAACTGTTTTTTTTTATATTGGACTGTTTCATTTTGAAAAATTAGTTTTTTTTTAACAAAAAATGGAGTCCAGATACTTTAATAGTGAACTCATATTTACATACAAATCTAAGCATTTATAGCAAATAATAAAACTTTTCATAGGAACATGCCTTTGAAATTTCGAAATTTAATGTACAAAAAAGGAAAACTCACCATACAATAATATACATAACGGTTTTTCATTTTTAGTTAAAGAAGTTTTTTTTACTTCCAAATTGTTTATTTTTCATGTTTAAGAACTCTTTTCCGTTATCATAATTTAATTTTTAAATCCAAAATGAAAACCTTTATCAAAAAGTAGAAAAAATATTACTACATATATAATTTGAAAATTTTCCGTTTTTATATTTATCAATGAGTCATTTTCATCTTTAGCGAAGTTTATTAGTAATTTTTATTTTAGTAAAATTTAATAAGATGTTGACACGGTGTAAATTATTTTGCACATAATATTATATGTTATATCTTTAATTATATTTACTAATTTATCATCAATATTTTATTTCTAACCGTGATGGGTGTAGTCTAGAAAATCGCTTAAAGTACAAAAATTAGTTACTTTTGCAAATTCTATAAAATAAAGATATCATACCTATTATAATTGTTGAAGGAGAATGTATAAGAAATCCAACGTTTTGTAGATTCAATTAAAACAAATATTGAGATTCACACTTTGCTTAGAAAAACTATACACCTGTATTATGCTTCACTCATATCTGGCAATTAGATTATTAAACTTTAACCAAATTCTTTGAAATCTATGTTTCATTGTTTTTGAAATATAAATATGAATTAATTTATCATACAACCGTTAATTCGTTATTCTTTCATTTAAAAATATTATTTTTTTGTGTTTTTAAAGCTCTTAGGTATATCAACAGTACGCAACAGCTTATAACTCTTAACTATGAGATTTATAAAAAATGTGTAGATTTTAGTACATTTTCAGAGGCTTTTCTAGTTTTGACGAATGAATGCTGAATGACTGCCGTTTTTATTATTTGAATATCTTCTCAATATGAACATGTACCGTTTATTTCAATCTCTTTGCTTTCATATATGTATTTCTAAGCGTAAGTAATTACTCCGTATCAATTATTGTATGTTGTATCATAACCCATCTTGCTGTGGTTTTTTGTGTTGATAAGCGATATAACGTATGAAAAGGGAAGATGAAAGAAGCTGGTAAGAGGAACAATGAACGAAATGTGGACATTTAATTTAGTACGTAATCGATAAAATAACTTTCGTAACAACTTAAATTCGATAACATCTTGCTTGTAACGTATCTCGAAATTTAAACGCAATGGTACTATTTAGAACCTATTTTTAGTATACGGAAAATTAACTTAGATTAGTGTCTGATACATCATACAGTATAATATATATATATTTTGATACGCAATTTTCCGATAGTTTGTAAAGGGGGCAAGGTCGAATGGGCTTATAATATTGGTGATATATACAGAGAGGTTTGACTTTTATGTGCCTTCACCATGAATAATTCAATCTCGCACAAAATTTGGATAATACATACGTACATTAAAAAAAAAAAAATTCGTCTGATAAAGTAAGCAATCGGTGATTTAATGGCATTTTAAATATTTTGCAATAAATAAAAGTACATTTAACAATCATTAATTTTTAAATAAACCATTTTCTACCATTCAGTAATAATGAAACGTGTTAATTAACCCTTCGCATTTGTCGTTGAGCTCAATTTTGAATGTAGTACTGATTATAAAAAAATACCTCATTACGTAAAACTTTCTACCTACAAACCGTTTATTCGATATAAATCGTAAATTTAAGTTAACCCAAAGGACTGTTAGCGCAATGAATTGCGAATTTAAAGGACTTTGATGGTTTATTAGAGATGAGCAATCCTCAATAATCTAAATGTGAGTAGCATTAAGTTAAGCAAATAGTCGACCGAACCCCCGAGCTTACTGTAGTTTAACAATTGGCCTTTTTGAACGATGGATCGTTCAATGTTCGTGAATATATTATTGACTAAGCAATCAATATTTTACCATAAATCTTTTCAATACTTAACACATAAACTTTAACATTATTCTTACTCGATAAGACATTTTGTATTTGGCGTAAGTTTTTTTAACATAAAATAAAAAAATAAAAAAGAATAACATTAATAAAATTTCAAGGCTGTTTATACTGCGTAAGATTGAAAATGTTAAATTTTGTATCGATTGTGACGTAACTAAAAATACGAAAAAAGTGATCTGGATAACGTCTGTGTTAAATTAAACAATAAGATCATCAATAATATGAATAACCATTGCAACAATCGATTATTTCCTAAAACTTGGGAGTTTAGTCAACCGTTCCCCCGACGTGCGACGCACGACGGTGGCAATGAAATTTGTCTGTCGGACATTACAAGCTCTATATATTTTTCAAAACTGAAAATTTAAGTTTATTGCGGCCACTGAAATCAAAATGTGATTTAACTGATAAATCGGAAACATAATCTTAAAAGTAATTTTGTAAAATGAAAACGCGGAGTGCATCAGGGTAAGGATGTTGAGTAGCATACTTTTATACGATATTTGTGTAACTTAAAAGTGCATTTCTTTTGTATTGATTACTTAAAGTAAGATCAATTTCTTAATGTAAGTAGGTGTCCATATGCTGTAATGTTTTCGGGTTTCGAAAAACAATTAAAATCGTGTATCCAAAAGCGATAATTAATTATTAACAAATGTAGTTTAACATTTTCATATTAAATGTTATTAATAATGTTAGATTAAGTGATCAATTGGGTCTTAACGACTATATTAACGTAACGTGTTTTTTTCAATTTGTCCAAAGATAAGGTTTCCAAAAATACGGGAAATTCGTAAAAAAATCCTTTTGACTTTCTAAAGCGTAAAACTTCAATTAAATGAAACAATTTATAAATTTCCAATCTATTTCTTCATCTTAATCAGTTTTTTGATAAAGTTTTCTAAACCATAATATAGTATCCACTTGAGGTTTAAGATGTGTCTATATGTATTTACTATGAACAGAATTCGTTTAGTTATTAAAGTGGTGTGAATGTTTTGTTCCGTAAAGCTGTCTGTAGTGTTTCCATATTTAAATCTTTATAAGTATCTCTAGGATAAAATAATTTAGAATTCTGAGTGAATTTCGAGTGAAAGTATTTGGAGGCCCGATGAAAAATATTGGCTTATATTATATTATAACAACTCGTAAACTTAAATCGATCGATTTCTAAAATAAGGCTTGAACTATAATCGCTTTTTGGTATTGTCTATTGTTTATTGTTAACAGCCGAGTTAATGGAATTTCAACAAAGTTCTCAATATATGTAATGCAGACTATTAAATTACAAGAATTGCCAAATGAACCTTAATGAAAATATTACATACATAAAAAAGTCATGTTTGCGCGCTCCTCTTGCGTTGAATAAACCTTAGCATTATTTTTTCTGAAATCTTATTTTCAAATTGTGGCAATGAAGGGAAATATTATAGTACAACAAAGGTCGAAGAAGATTGTATAAAGATTGTGAAAAGTGTTTGAAACGAATATATTGTTGAAATCATCCAAAATGTTTACTGTTTTCGCTGTGTATTTTTTTCATGTAAATTGTGTATGGAATCGTTGTGTATATTTGATTGGAGGTGATTTGCTTAAAACGAGTTTAAAAGTAAAAAGCTCATTTTGCTATCGATAAAATATCAAAAGATCTAGATTTGGATGTGAATTTTAAAGTTTCTTGTTAATTTTGAACCCGTTTTATTCAAGTCGTCAGGGGAGATATTCCAAACACTCTCGCGGCCGTAGAAAAAGCTCATAAAAGCTCGCGTATTTTTAAAGTAAATACGCGTAATAAAAGTGTTTTTTACGGGGGCAAGAGCGGTTTAGAATAGCACCGCAGGAGTTGTATAATATAGCTCACTGAAGTGAGTGACAGAGCACGAAGTACACTAGGATTAACAGAGAAATGAATCGGTTGTATTTTGCTATATGTAACTTACGAATAAGCTATGATAACTATATTTTTATAATATATTGATGTCAATGCAAATGGAATTGAATATGGTAAAAAAGTTCGGTTATGAAAACCACTACGAGAGGGTATTTTTAAAGCGAATATTTCTAAAGATTATTTCAGAGTTGGATATTTTGAACAATGGTAATACGCGTGGGCCACCTTTTGTAAAATCGATATTTTTCTTCGCTACGCGGAAATGTTGCGAGATGGAAAGAAATTAAAATGTTATATTTCATTGGCGAATTTGTTATTTTGTAATGGTAAGCCTGGGAATAGAACGTAAGGTTTAAAGTAAGAAAGGTTTCGAAATTTTAACGACGGAAAGATTAGAATAACGCGAGGGAATTAGCAAGTAAGTTCGCTCTTAAAGAGCTTTCGCAGTTAGTTTAGGCTTAATGTTTTTTATACCAGCTTGGTGTTGTGACATACTAATTAACGAAACTTAAGTAACTTTACACGCATTATTTTATATGACTAAATCAGCGATACGCGTAAACGAGCTGTGTAGTGGGTAAATATTATTATTTGGGGCGTCCGCGTTCTAGCCTCTTCGACCAGCTGCTGTTGTATCTGGTCGAGAGTTTAGCGAGCCTTCAATGCCTAGATCTATTTACGGGCGACTCGGTCGATTTGCATCGCCTGCATTTTTCCGAACCTCCCGAGGGTCTTCTGTAAACGCGGATTCCTTCTGTTCTGTCTCTTCTCTCCTTTCTCTGTGACGCTGGCTCATCCGACTGTTAGGTCACTTCCTTTCCCTCTTTCCCCAGAAACAGCGCCTTCGCTCCTCGTCGGTTGTGTTCGGTTGGTTTGATATTTGATTAAACCCTTACTATTATCGAAACAATCTAATACAAATAATTGAACAATGGTTGACTTATGTGACTTACGTTCAAATAAATAATCCACATCGGAAAAAATAGGACAGTTCAATGGTTACAAAGTAGATCGTTAATATTTATACTGAAATATCTCTGTGAACTACTTATATATGAGCCATATTGTAAAATTAATTATTCCGCCTCCTTTTGCATTTGTAAATAGGAAAGGAATATAAAATGGATTACTAGTCGCTTCCCTTTTATACATCTCCTCAAGTACAAATGAATTTATCTTGTTATTTAGTCCAATTTCGTTTTTTTTGTTTATTGTTAATAAGTGAATGAGATACATCTTACACTTTGCGACAAGGAAATACAAATCGTTTTATTTGTTTAAGTGTTCCAGGGAACTAGTTACTAGGGCTGTTGAGTAGCTAATTCTGTATAAAGCCGCTATGTTGAATGCAGTCAGCTTTTCTCGAATACTTAACTCTATTGTTCCGAAACGTATCCGATTATTATTTCAATAATTGTGTTTGTAAATTATTCAGTGTTATTTTGAATGCGAAAAGAGCTGACTGACCCGCAATGAATGCTTATTTTGTTTAAGTAATTAAAACATTTCATTCTTACTGTTACATCTGATGTACGGAAAACACTTTTAAATCAACAAATTACAACAGGGATGAAGAATACCTTAAAAAATGGAATATGGAAGTCTGGGCATTTACACGGATTACGACCTGTCATTGATTTTTAAATCAGTTTATTTTGTATTTTTATTGAGTACAATGTCAATTATTCTATTGTTTATGACTACATGATTAAACACTGAAAATTAAGCAAAAATCATTGCTGCTTATGTTATATTAATTTTTTTTATTTAATAAGATGATTACCTTCTTTTTTTATAATTTAAGTTGATTTAAAAGTGTTTTCTTACGAAGAAATTATAAATTAATAATTTTTATATTTAATGTACATTTTATTTTACCCCAGTTATTTTAATGTAAATGAAATATCTAATGATAAATTAACTTAATTAATTTTCTTTGTCTACTGTTCTATTTCGCTTTTTAGACTAAAAGTAAGCAAATCTGGTCATCGGCCTCAAAGGACTCGTGTCTGAATATATCCTTATTTTTTAAGTAATTATTGTTTCCTTGAGTTTTGTTAAGTTCCAATTAATGTTATTACTGATTTAACACCTTTATTTTCAAGTGGAGTGGAACTTTTTTTGTTATAAGTATAAAAAATACTAGAACAGTATATTAAAAAACAAAATAATATTGTTAAAGTTAATAATTTATGAAGATTTCTCTCACCCCAGGCCAATATTTTTAAAACAAGAGAAAAATATTCTCATTGTATTTATGAAATTTAAACATTTATCGTTTTTTCAGCAAAAATAAAATTATTTCCGTACATGGCTGTTATGCCACTCCACTTTTAAAGAATTTTATTTTCTGACTAATGAATTTTGCAATTGCCTTGTGAGAAAAAAAAACCTTATAATGTCAGTGTTTATTATTAAATTTATTGTTTGACAATTGATTTATTGTATCTCAAAGGCAATTGAAATAATTATTCATTCATTTTTGGCTTTACCCTAACAACTTCTTAAGCATTTAACATCAAACTATGGCTTCATTAAACGTAGGTACGCAATTATTAAAATTGAATTAAATTTGGTAAATAAACGCCTTTACCTACTACACAAAGGAATCTTTTTTGTAATAATGATCATAACTATCATGTGTAATTAACTTTTTAAAAATAAATATTACTATTACCTTTATTATATATGATATAATTTGCCCATAAATGATAGTGGGAATAAATTATTAAAAATACTATTGTTGTTTTCTTTACTGTCCGATGCATCCATCCTAATAAATGTGTTCCTTCTACTCGTATGCATATTTTAGTAGTTGGCTGTTAAAAATCATACATACTATATTATACAAGATATATTTTTATCAAGAGGAGTATTTTTTCAAAACACGACTCTAAAGCATCTTGCCAAATTTCCTGTCAATAATATTTTACATAATACCCATGCATTTGCATCGGTATTAAGTAAAGTAAATAATAAATACTAGAAATAAACAATGTTTTATTTAGATAAGGGTGAAGTTAGTAGGGTGAAGACGTTTACGTCATACACGAGGTTTTGGGTTCAATTCCCGGTGATATCACTATGATAACTGTGTTTTTTTTAGCCTAGTTATGTGGTGTTGATCCATCACTATTGGCTTATTTAATACAAATCATACTAATAATTAATAAACAAAACGTAACAAGTCACTTTGTATAAAAATGGTAGCATACAACTGCGGAAAATCAAAAAGACAGTATTAATTGGTAGGTATGTCAAAAATAAGATATGGAATTTGCAATTTTACTATGAATGCTTACATTTATATATTTAAATTTGAACAATTTGAATTATTATTTGACAACATGGAATGAATCATAAAGGTATACGAATTTTCCAGACTAATATTGGACTAAGTAGAAAAATGATGCACGCGATGCAAACCCTACTTTTCTACGGAGTCTATTGACAATGAAACGGAGAATTTTTTCGAATCTTCAATAAAATAAATAAAAAAATCATCTTACAAAAATATTTCATTTATGATGCTGATCCGAACTTAAAAATTGAGAGCTTATCTTCAAACATCTGAGTTTTTGTTTCCGCGAGAAGGAACCTTATGACAGCGTGCACCTTGCACTTAGTGGGATTTCTTATAGACATCTTTCACAGAAACGACCACTATGAGGCAAGTTTTGGTACTAACGAAAGTCGCTGGTGCTCGTTGTGTTCAAGAGACCCCCACTATCAATCCGTCTTGCCAACTTTTGGAAAAAAAATCTCACAGCACGAGAGCCAATTAGTACTCTTACTTTCTGGATATACCTCGTACTTTTAATACAAAAATCAAACACTGACTTGAGTCTACTGAAAACTTTACTTTATTTTTACAATATTGTACATAAAAACGTTTTATCTATTTATGTTATTTAAAAATAAAAATTTCTGTGACAATTGTTTCGCCTTGTTAGGGCATTTTCAAATGAGTGTGACTATTAAAAAGATTGAAGGTCCTTGTATAGCTATATAATACAATATGTACATATGTAAATAAATTAATCTTATTAAATATGGCATGCACAGTAATCATAATTATGGTAAAACCTCAAGTGAATGTAATGAGGAATTTGGGTACTTATATTTGTAAAAGTAAGATAATTTTCTTTCAATAACATAAAATATGCTGACTTCCAAAGAGAAACGGTTGAGTAAGGACATTGCTTTTTCCACTGGCTTTACCATTGGCATGCTGGTTTGGCAAGGAGGAAGATAAAACAGCTTAAGCCGCCTATGTCTAAGGTAGTCATTCGGAACATAAAGAAAAATACTCTTTATTACAGTTAAGTTGATCGTAAGACCACGGACCATTCGAAAAAATACATAAGCAAATACGCAATTTTTATTTTCTTAATATTACTAACTATAGCCAATTATTCCCAGTATGAAGTCAAACGGTACGTACACAGATAGTATAGTAAAGATACCTTAAATACCCAACGGCTTGCTTCAGTCGAATTCCCATAGTGCGACACCGTTTAATTACATATAAATGATCCATTCTTACTTATATTATTATTATTATTTTAATTTAGTAGATTGTGCTTGATTTGTGCCAAAAATATTCAATTTTGGAGGAATTCAGGACACAACGCTGTTTGTTAAATTTCAAAATAACCCTGGATGAGTATTTTCGAATTGACCTCAAAACAATTAATTTACCAAATAAATCAATACAATAAGAGTCCCTCCCTAATTTTGTCGTGTTGAATGAAATTGCACGATACGTGTTAAAAATAAGTAAGTGTAATTTAAAGGTTAAATTTTTAGCATTTTTAAATCTAAATAGATTGTTCTGAATGAACTTATTTTCATCATCATTTCATATCTGCTTCCTAGTTGGAGAATATGTTGTCCACAAACAGCCTCCAGGCTTCGCTGTCAGCTGCCATCACCTGTGCGTCCTTCTAAGTCAGGAACTAATGACAAATAAAACTAAGAAGTACAATACTAAACTAAGAATACAAAATATAAGATAAATATTTTTTGTTTTGTACACCATTTTGTGAAAAGTACCTAAATTTTATTGTTATGGTATTTGTTACAATCAATATAGTTTAAAGTTTCCGCAAATCAAGTTTTGTAAAATACCCACTGAAAATAAATGTAAAAATGGCATTTTTCTTTAAAAAAATATTTAGAATTACCTTAACAACAAACGTGTAATGGACGCTTTCGGTTTGCGCTCGCAATTCTCAACGCAAGTACTTACAGTTTGTTGCATTGCTGTAATCTGTTGCTAAGTTCTATATCATCATAGAATCGTTTTTCTCCGCATGGATGACTATTAAGTTACTTTTCTCAGGCTTAAACTAATAAATAAAATATATAAATTTTCAACGTGGGGAAAGGGTTAAATAATCACAGGAAAAGGAATGATGATGTACATGTTTAGTTCGGAATATTAAATTCAATATTTTACAACATACATCCACACACAACATACATCAACACACATCAACATACACTCCGATTGGTGTACCAACGCAGTTGCCCTATGCACTATTACATGCGGAAAGGGAATGATGATGATGATGATGATAATGTACATGTTTAGTTCAGAATATTAAATTCAATATACATCAACATACATCCACATAAAACATACATCAACACACATTTTTTTTTTGTTTGTTTATTTTTCCATATATGTATTAATTTTCATAGAATTACTCGTATAGTTACAAAAATACACTTAAAAAAAATACATTTTAAAATTAAGCTATAACGTGAATTGGAAAAAATGCCCACAAAGACTACAGCGTCTGAGCGTGGGCCATTCCTTTTTTTATTATTAAAAAGTTTATAGCACATATATATGGTATGACATGACCATGAAAAGAAAGAAAATAAAAATAAAAGACAAACCAAATGAACATATGCTGATATTACGAAAATATGATTTATTTGCAGTATGCATTTTTTTTTTCAAGAATGTGTCTATCTGCTCTTTCCATGCTTATCCAAGACCTCAAACCTACTTTATACTGTAATTAGGGATTTAATATTTTGTAGTTCCTTGGTTAAAAGATTGAAGGATCTTGGACCAACATGTAAGGAGTGCCTCTGAGCGAACTTAGTTCTGCATCCTGGAACTGACAGTAAACTATCAAATCGTTTACTTATACGATTTAAATTATTACTAAACAATTCCCTATTCAAGTGAACATATTTCAGGCAATGAAATAAATATAATTTTTTAAAACTGAGGAGTCTACTCTACGCATAATTTATATTCTATGTTTACCCTACGATTGGTGTACCAACGCAGTGCCCTATGCACTATTAGGTGAGGAAAAGGAATGATGATGATGATGATGATGTACATGTTCAGTTCAGAATATTAAATTGTGGGCTTATGTAAGTTCTATCATGGTAAGTAAATACATAGTAAGTATTTATACGAAAGTAAACATGTACACCTTTAAATAATAATTGAAAGAAAATAAGTGACTATGTCAAAAGTCAACAGGTTTTTGTAAATAGATTTCTCGTTTATTTTGCATTTTAAATTTAGGTGCATGTAAATTGCTTCCGTAATTTGATTAATTATAATCTCTCCCTTCTTTAAGGCCTAGATATGACGCCATACTTGTGCCCCCTAGACACACATTCTCCCTTTGAATGTGGCACGTTTTTCGATTTTATTCAAGGTTACTCAACATCTTGTCCTGTTTGCCCTTCACAACCCCATGTACCCACATTTCCCCTGCTTTATTCAGGGTACCGAGTACCTACCTTCGTGATGGCGGGATTAACCCTTGGCGCCCCGATTCCTTTTTTTTTCTTATTTTACAGCAATACATTTTACAACAAGCATATTAACGATGTAGTCAGCTATTTTCTCTCGCATCCGGTTTTTTTCTTTTTACTGGATTTTGGTAAAACTAAAATAATATTAAATTTATTACATTTTTTTAAATCGTATTCCCATATAAGTACTGAGTATTCCCTCTGTTGATGAGTAAACTGGAGTTTGACGTTTGCCAAAAGAATGCCATATTTGAAAAAATGTTTATTTTATGTTTTGGAATTCAACCATAAACAAGTACCTCCTTTAATTTAATATTTGAATATTAAAAATTTTTAATTTTGGAATTCGATCACAAACAAATACATAGGTATCTACTTATCAATAAAAAGTTTTTTTTTCAAGGCAAGCCAACGTTTGGGCCGGACAGCGTCTGTCGGGTCAGCTAGTAGAAAATAAAGATTTAAAAGCTAAATACATATAAAAATAGAAATAAACGTATTTGTTTATAAATTACCTTAAATCAAAACTATTACCCAAAGGGAAAAAGGTAAAGAGGAAAAAGGAAAGGAAGAGAGATTGAGGAAGAGAAAAGAGATGTTTCTTCAAACGTGATTTAAACAGAGATAATGTAGTACTATCTTTGATGGTGGATGGGAGATGA
This sequence comes from Micrasema longulum, assembly GCF_059751315.1. Lineage (NCBI taxonomy): Eukaryota > Metazoa > Arthropoda > Insecta > Trichoptera > Brachycentridae > Micrasema > Micrasema longulum. Next base: position 98,826 of record NW_028278782.1, read on the forward strand.
TTCCGCAGTCGAGCCGCATGGTCACTATATGAGTTAGATAAGAAAGAGAAATTATGGATGGGTATTAAGAGAGTGCCTTGAGAATTAGAATAAATAGGTAAACCATGAACTGATAAGCGTTGAAATTTTTCTCTCAGGTATATAGGAGCGTTAGGACTATGAAGTACATTGAACAAAAGTGAGAGGGAGTGATAGTCTCTCTGCTGTCTAATTTTGAGCCATTTCAGCTGCCTACAATAATCAGAAATGTGGTCATATTTCCTTATACCAAAAATGTGCCTTATGCATGTATTCTGAAGTCGTTCAAGTTTATAGAGTGGCTCACAGCTTAAATCAGTCATGGAAACTTCAACGTAATCTAGAATGGGTAGTTGTAATGCTTGTACAAGGGTGCATTTAGTATTAATGGATAAGAATTTTTGCAACCTTCTAAGTGAGTGTAGGCTGAAAAATACTTTGCGGCTTAATTCATGAGTATGAGCTCGCCAGCAGAGATGTTCATCTATTTGTACTTTTAGATTTTTTACGGATTTCCTGCATATCATGTTCCCTTATGAAACACGTTGTCTTAGTTAAAATATACAGAATATGTTGAAAACTCACTTCTTCATTCCCTTTCTGCACCTAATGGTGAATGGGGCGCTGCATTGGTACACCAATCGCAGCGTATCTTGATTATTTTAGTTACATGAAGGTAAGATGATCAGTCTTACGCTTCAGATACCAGTCCAGGGGCTATGAAATATTCTAGTGTAAGAACACCCATTTTAATCAATATTTCAAATCAACCATGTCGGGAAACGAATCCGAGACCTCTTGCGTGGTAGGCAAAAGTGCTGACCAAAAAAAGTAAAGAGTAGTTTCAAAAAGTAGAGTGAATAAGAATCGCAGACTTTAAAATATAACACAATGATTAAAATACTAACCTTAATCCGAGAGTGACAGCACAAAATCTGTTAATGGCTCATGTTCCCTTATAAAACACGTGTTATCTTAATTGAAATATCCTGAATATCAAGATTGCCAAGGCAAAAGATTATTCATAAATAAAATATTTCAAGGTCAAAATTCTTCTCTCAATGTGTTTTTATACATACCTGCACTGCGCGTACTGGTACATATAGGACGCAACACAGTCTGCATGGCAACAAGGCCTGGCCTCCTCTCCCCACCCCTTTCTTCACCCACCGCCCCATCGAACCCCGGAACAGTCCAGAACCTTCCACCCCTCTGTCCTTGAAACTGATTAACTATCCCCTAAAGCCGAGGGGAGCGGACCAAGAGCCGGCATGAGGAACCACAAAAATCAACCAATTTCCGAACCAATAAATTATCTAATGGCCAATTGGAATATTCGTGTCTTGCAGTTGTTGATTGATTACACTTGAACCTCAAAATATCCATCTGGAATAGTGAAAAAATACAAAAAAGGGATGACGCTATGATGCGACGAGGAAACAGTTCGATTGAGGTGGTAATAATCATATTATAACAATGATTTAATGACGACTTTTTAATGGGGTGAGTTATCTAATAGACGCCGTAAATTTTCTTTGCAAAGAATCTTTTTTTCCCACTGAGGTATAATTAAACAGAGATGATGCTTCATAGTTTGAACAATAGTTTGAAATTATGTTCTGAAAAATGAGCGCTGTCGCGTCAACATTGCTGAGCAAAACGCGTAGTATAGTAAAAAAAACCAACTGCATGCCAGTTTACTGTGAATTCAAAGTTGTATGTCGCGCTTTTTTTACACTGCTTTACATTTACTACCTAGACGCTTAGTTCCGGAACTGAAGTTGAATGGAATACAAGACGGGTGGATATACTTATAAATCAATGGTTTTACTTGATAAATTTATAAAACGTTCCATTTTTATACTGATTTAATAAAAAGCTTTTGTTACAGTACCTTTACAAAAATATAATAATTTGTAAATTATTTATCCTAACAAAATACATTCAGTGTTCCATATTTGCAGTAACCAGTTATGAATTGTTAATACCTACGCAAAATTTCTCAAGAAAACTTTGCGTTACCGATTACTTTACAATACATTCTAATTGGATTATTACACATATTATTTAACTGGACCGATCATCCTACCGTAACATAAAAAACGAAAAAGCCTACAATTCTCATACCATTACAGAACTTTTCACATACCTACATGCCGCTCCTTGCAGATATCGCACTCCCAAAAGTATACTGTCGTAAGTCTAAATTTCGCTGTTTTGAGTGTAGTTTTGAATGCAGTTTTAAAACATTTTATCTCATCTTTTCTTAGGAGTACACTCACGTAGTTGTACGATTTTCTAAGCAAGATAAACAACAAACATTAGTTTTATTTGAAACCAATTGAGTCAAGAAGAAAACACTGCAGTAATTATGATTCCACAGTGTTCTTTTAACATTTTAACAGATCAATGAGCAAATACATAAAAAAATACTGGGCATTAGAATGTCAATGTATGTATATATAAGCATTATAATGTCAATGACCATCCAAAACAAGATTTTCACCCGAAACTAAAACCGAATATTGGCTTCTGTTCTGCATTGACCGAAACTTATTTAAATAAGTTGAAAGTCACTTCAAAACGGCCAAAATTAGACGTTTTAATGTTAAACCTTACGAGTTCATTAAAATAATTAATAAACAATGAAATTAAAGTCATAAATTTATGAGATCGTTGTTATTTTATTGGTGCATATAACCAATATGTAACAGTTCTTCAATGTACCCCATAGAAACATTAATTTATTTACTAAAAATAAATTACAAAAATATAATGTTAAAAAGACCTCAGAACTTACGAGAACTTAGAGTCACAAGCCATAAGATGTATCCGACATCAGCCGAACGTAATCCGACACATTCCGATCGCAAGTTTCGGCTAAGCTGGAGTTTTGGCCTATTTTTGACCGAAACCAATGCTAAAACTGGCCGAAATCAAATTTCGGTCGGTCACTACAATATACATGAGCTACTAGCATTATACATTTTAAAAATATTATATTTTGTCACCTGCAAAATGGCCAGTTAAGACATACCACAGTGTACTTATGGTGGTGCGATATATGTACTTCTTCTTTTCTGTTTAATTCGGTTGATCTATTTTTGGCTATACGATTATTCCCGAGACGCTGAGTTCCGGCTGTTCTTCCATTTTTTGGTGGTCTTCCAGGTAGACGGCGACCAGCTGGGATTTCATGGGCCAAGGTAAAGGGGATTTTGGAACTGTTTATTCCACAAGTCTCTACACAATATTTTACTTGTTCTGCTCCACCGTACTTTATCTTGAGTATCGCAAGTCCATCTATTTTTTTGATTGAGGATTCTGTCCCTGAGGGTTTTCCCTGCAATTGCCCTTAGTACTTTCATCTCTGACGTTCTGAGCAGATTTATTGTTCTCATCCTTTCTGCCCTCGTCTCTACTGCATACGTCATGATTGGTCTGACACACGTTTTTCACATACGGACCTCGCTTTCAATTTGCATGTGTTTATTGCGCCATACGACACATGTACAATGTTTTGAAATAAATGAATCACCCAACTCAATTCAGTTAACAAATTTTAGCCCTGGAGCTTGGAGGGCTTATGCTTTTAGATGCCTAGGCATCTATTCATTCCCTTTTCAAAAGTTTTTTATCTCTTTAAGATTTCTGCTTGAAACCATCAAAATCAGTTTGAATATTTAATACTTTTTCACGGTAGAACAAAAAATACTGTTTTGTGTGCCCTCTCACGAACGCATCTGTAGATATTTCTGTGCGATACCGTGAGGCCGTTTTGTCCCGCTGCATCGGATAGTGTCTAAAATTATTCCAGAAAAAGACCCCACGGCTTTTTGGATTGGTGCCAGACTGAACTAGCATAATCCTTGGATTCCATCCGATTTACTGCCCGTGTAAAGATAAACGTCCACCGCTTACAATAAATTCTAAAAACAAATATTACCAAATCCGCCCCGTCGAATATTTCATACTCTGTTTGTAAAGGACGAAGGATTACCATCCGTTCAAGAGAAAACGGTTTTAAAAATGATTTACATTATTTTATTTTACGGATTTCTGATCTTCAAAACGTACCTACATATTTACCTTATTACGTCTACTTTTACTATATATTCTTAAAATTTAATTTGCAATTAAAAAAATGTACATATATAAACTATAGTTTTTTTTTTAAAACAATCCTCTTACATTTGGGAGACCATGAAAATCGTTTCCGTACTTGGTGCTGCATAGGACACTGAATTAATACTCCAATTACAGCAAACCTTGATCATATTTGTTACATTAACGTAAGGTGATCAGTCTTACGCTGCAGGTGCCAGTCAAGGAACAATGAAATATTGCAGCAGTTTTCATTCTCCAATAGACATCTTCAGACTCGTCTTATGTGAAAACTTTCTAGCACATTGGTAAATTAAAATTTAGGAAAAATCAGATGTCTTGTCTGCATTAAATATTTTTTACTAACAAAAAAAATATTTGGTGTTTTATAAATATAAAAAATAGTATTTTATAATATTCGTTTTGTTGATTTTGGATGAGTTTTTAAGGTTACAGGATATAAAAGATTAATGTAAAGTTGTGTGTGTTTTATAATAATATCTGACGGCAGTTCGCATGATATATGTTTCTGTTTAGTTAAATTTGACATAAAAGCTCTACTTTTTTAGATAATTGAGCAAGAATAAAAATGCGCACACAGGTCGACGTCAGTTAAATACCGGAAATAATGAGATAATTGAATGTTAATTATAGCCTTATTAATAAACCATTTTATAAAATACATATTTGAAGCACTTACTTTAAAGCAGGACTTTACAAGAACGACATGACAAAAAAACTTGACTTATTTGATCCATTTGTTTCGACAATGTTTCAAGTATGTCCAAATGGTCCCAAAGACTCCCATATTCTCTTCTCAAAAATGTCTTCCCTCTCTGTTGCAACAAATTTACATATGCTTCGATTTTATATTTAGCAAACACTGTTAAAATAAGATAAGATAAGATTCATCCATCAATTATACCTTGACAAAAAAGCTTGTGTTGATTAAAACCCGTCGGTAAAAAAAGGCTAAAAACTAAAATGATTTAAATTTATTTTATTGAAACAATTTTAGATTTTTTTCTTAAATTAAAGTCCTGCTGAGTTACACACATGCAACTCGTCAGCAGGTTCTTATAAATTGCATCGATTATTCACACTTAACTTAACTTAACTTAATAATTTTACTTGAAAAACATTACATATTACATAATCAAAAATTAAAAACTACCACTAATACAAAAAACTTTTTTCTATTAACCATAATTTGAGCAAACGTCTCACCCCTGTACTCAGTATTTCTAATATTGTTTGGTAACCTGTTAAATATTTTACGTTTACTGTATTGCAGTGTCCTTTTGCCATATTTATTGAAATATCTAGGAACAGCTAGCCCCCTTCCATACTAGTAAACCTGGTTTTGTAATCATGTACCAACTTGTGTTTATACTCGGAGTGCGACGCGTGCTAACAAATTAATTTGTACTCAAGTAGAGCCCTAAAAGTAGATAACTTATTTTTAGAATTATACATCAATCATATTGAAATATAGTAAAAAGATTATTCTATTTATATCTAAAATAGAATAAGCTTTTTACGTTAAGTAAGATCCTCAATATTTATAAGTTAATTTTTATGTCTAAGAGGTTTGAAAATTTCTTTTTTTCAATTCATCTATTCATCTTTCCATTCCATTTTCTTACACGCTTCCTATATAGAATGGGATTCTATCTAGAATTACCGAAAAAGAATGCAACAAATCGAATTATTGTAGTGTAAAACCATTATTAAAAATAATGTGTTGTGACGTGTCGAGTGATGTGTCACTCTGCCGGAATTGCCGATCACTATACTAGGAAGCAGTGGCCTTATGCTGTAACCAATTCGTTTCATAAATTCATTCGTATCGTACGAGAGGGAACGAGAGCGAAATATGGTTTTGATTGCATAAGAATGAGAAGAATATATGACGAACGAACGAACTAACGAAACAAATTTGTGACGGAATAGCCTGCAGACTTATCTCCTCTCGATGGTCAAATCGAACGAAGACTTGCAGATGGACTTAAAATTCTAAATAATCGGCTTGCGTGCACGACGAGATTTCTGAATGCGGATAGAGTGATTTGGCGTTCTTCTATGTGCCTACCTCAACGGGGAAACGGCATTTTGGTTTGTTTGTTTGTGTTCACTTTATGATAAATTCATTTTTAAATTTGTGTGTTTTTTTTATTTCCTTGAAAATTTGCGTCACTCATTTTCTGCGCATGTCTACTCTCTACTCTAACACAGGCCAAATAATACAATCACGGTTTTCAAGGGCATTCAGTTTTCAGTGTAGATCCGTAGTACTTCTTACTATGTACCTTGAATTTATATGCCGCCGAATTCATTTTACTCCCCTCCCTATAAAGTACGCTGAACAAGTACTCTCACAACATATATATCGATGGCTCAGTTCCATACAGAGATAACTAGAAAATACTAGTTTTGAGTAATGGCTGAACAAAGTTTTGACAGATCTAGATTATTAAATCTTATTAAATATTTGTATCTCACTGTTAATTTAATTGGTATCCTCACAAAGAGATGGGCACACCTCGAAACTGGTAGACTTAGAAAAAACTGGTTGTACGTTTACAAATATTTAAAAACATTTGATAAAACTTTTGACCACAAAGTTATTGCGCTAAATATAAACAAGTTCTAAACATTATTTTTTCTTCTCTTCAATCTACAGTCGGTCATAGACCATTAATCGATTTTTTAAACGATTTTTTGAGTAAAGGAGGGGAATCATCAGATGACCTGTGACATCTCTAATATTAAATTAATAAGTCAACTCCCTAATTGGCCAATCTAGAACGCTAAACCGATTGAGACGCCTAACATCTCTATTTACATCTAGTAAGCCGCTGGCCAGACTATTGATGTGGTGACCAAGCTTTTGCTGATGCATCACACTGAATGATCTTATCTCGTATTTTAAAAGAGGCACTTGTCAACATTCGGTAATCCTGGCAAACAAAGTAGCATTCACTAGGGCTCGCAATATCTTCTTTTGAAAGCGTTGTAATATTTCAATATCGGAGTGACTCACTGTGCCCCATAATAGGGAAATATAAAATATTACGAATACAGATAGAAATATTATATGAAATAGATTTAGAAATTATGAATAAATATGCCACTAGAAAACCCAATATGTTTGGCATTGATAATTGTGACGTAAAGATTCATGACATTGTTCCATAAAAATTTTAACGTTTTGGAACAAAGTTAAAAATAGGGGCGTGGCCAATACAATGACAGTTTTTGCGGGAATTCAAAATTACAAATAAAAAAAATTACTTTCGCAATTAATAAGAAGCAAAAATTTAGTTTTTTTACTAGACAATATTTCAAAGACTCGTAATACTTTAAAAATGTTTTTAAAAAATCATTGATATTTCCCTATTGAGAACCGTTTTCAAGCTAAATATCGCTAAATATCGACCAAAAACAAAATCTGTTTTTTGTCAGAAGTTGATTATTCTATATAAAATCTATCGATTGGTGAAATAAAATTTATTTCCATGTAAAAAGTTGTAGCGCCTTTTCATGAGGCACTGTATTATACTGAATCGAAATTTCACCTTAAGTGAAGCATAATATGTTGTATGTAACCTAACAATTATTTTATATTATTATTATAACCATTGTTTCTATATTTCATAAATAAATATACACAATGGTTACTTGTTTTAGGAATCAAGTTGTCATGTAAATTATCCTAACGTTTTAACTAGTTATGAAGCTGAGAGAAGTTTATTTTTTATTTATGAAAACATCGGTCTTACAAGATTTTTTTAGTTATCTCTCTATGGAATTGAGCCATCGATATATACTATTCACGACCCACACTAATTCCGAGCTTTGTGTCACTATGGCAACAAGGATGAAATTAAATCATTTTTCAAGATTTTTTTTTAATAGTGGAAAATAAATTATTTTTGTTTTCTGTGTACAGGCGGATGAAGAGTACAATTCTGTGTGTGAAATAGAGCCAGAACCCTGGACGAGTGCTTTCGCTTCGATGGCTGCTCTGAGGTAAAATCCTGAATTAGGACATACATCGAGATTAGTCCGCCACACTGAAGTAGTTGGCGCATTCGCTTACCATTATTGAAGTCCTGGGTTTGATTTACTGGTGAATTAAACTATTGCAAGACTGGGACATTCTTGGTTTTTACGACCCTTCCACAAAACTTCCCGTTCGCATTTGACAATTTTAATGTTATATATAAATAAATCAATGGTGATGGTGCTAGGAATAAAGCGAATTTATAAACTATGATTCTCTTTTGGGCTTAATAGGTTTGAATTTATTTGGTTGGAGGAGAGGTGGTGATGGTTTTGGTTCTCCAGATCGGACTTGTTTCTGCCGGTTTACAAACAAGCCAATGAACCAACATACCTTATCGCCATCAGAATATGAGAATTAGGTTGAGGGTGACAGACAAATTTACTTAATATACTTAGGTTGCTCAAGCGGTGAAAGGGGCATTGAAAGCAGTAATTGTACATTCTTAAACAAAAAACGCGAATATGTTGTGAACAAAGAATTTAAACAAATTAAAAACATATCGTTCATTAAAACAAAAAAAATGTTTTTGCAATGTGCGGATCTGAAAAGAGGCCACAAAACCTTTAAAACAGATCCGGGTAAGTGAGTAAGGCTTTCAATGTCAACCTTCATATTTCCCTGGGGGTTCTTTGTCTCCAAACATTTAGATCTACTTAAAATACTTTTGATTATGCTAGCTGGTTTATGAATAAGTTTATTCTCATGTTCATACATTTAAAAACATTTTAGGCAATTTATAATTTTATTATTAAAGCTAGACCGATTTCTCACGCATGAATTGGTGGCCTCGGTAATTTGAAAATTTGAGAGGTCCCAGTGGTTATTTTTAAAAATTCTAGTCGTTACCGACGTTTTATTTAACAATTTGCGCAGTTTAGTTCTTAACTTTTAAAAGCCTGTGCCGAAAAATTCCTTAGGGTGCGGTGCTGTAACGTCATGTGTGCTTGGTGTAAAGCAAACGACGGAATATTCTGATGTTCAGTCATTTGAGAAAAAAAAATGGAGACATGCTCTTTCATAATTCCTTTTTCACAATTTATAAAAAATAATAATAAAGTTTTGGCCTGTTTTAGCAAAATAAATTAAAAATTTACCAATATTGAAAGGCAGTCTTTATGAAAACTGAATATACTCAATTATAAATAAATAATTAATGTTATATAAGAATAATATATGAATTATCAAAAAAAAATCATTATTTTCTTATCTCATCTAATGGGGCATAGGTCACTGGATTGTCACTCCAATCGCCGCGTATCAGCGTTGTAATTTACTTGAAAGCAAAAGAACGATGGTTTGCGAACGCATAAACCCTAGAAAGAAAAACTATTATTGACACAATCAATTTTGAAGAATCGATATAATTTGTTATTGCACAAATTCCACACATCCTCTCAACGATTTTTTTTGAAAATCTCAATAGATATAACAATGATCATGGAAGCCTCAAGACCATCAGAAGGGGGTTAAATTGGAATAGGCAATAAAATAATAAAACAGTTATGCACTTTTAGTACTTGGGTGTTTAAATATCTAGCAGAAACGACCTATATGAAGGTACGAGAAAAAAAAAAACAAATCTGCCATTGTGGCTGGGTACTTTCTGTATGGAGAAACAAATATATACTGAAGGAAAGCATAATACAAGTTAATCAAACCTGCATAAGACCTGTCATGATATATGGTATTAAAAAAAATTAACAAGAGCCGACACTAGAGAAACCTTCAAAAAACCAGTGAAATGTGAACTCTCCGACCAATTGCGAGAACGACAATCCGAGACAGAGTAACAAACTCCGAAGTTAGAAGGATCTGCGCCGTCGAAGATGTTGTGCGATGGAAAGATTAAGAAGACGTTTCTGGAGAGATCAGATTCAGGAAGAGTGGTGATTATGGTGACAGGTGCAATACCAGTTGGCAGCAGATCCCCGAAAACACTTTAAAAACATGGCTGGATGGTTAGACGTCCGCATCCCAGGAATAGGCTGCGAACAATAACAGGACGCAGTTCTAGAGAAATCAGAAAAATTATGTAATTCACTCGTACATGCCGCCACTAAGCTCGCCGTTCCTGGCAACTCAGCGACCCACAAAGCTTGCAGGAGACACCTGTGCCGCTCAGGTAAACGCACTACTTTTGTGAATAATACCTTAAGAATAATCTGCAATGTACTATAATATAAAACAAACAGAATAAATAAAAATAGATTTAAAAATAATGTATTGGAAGAGTGGATTTAAAATCCCAATCGCCTGTGCTCTCTGTAGCTGCAAGACGTACTGGTATGTTTATTGTACAGTGCTCTTGAAGGGGTTTCCCACAAAAGTGGTGCTGTAAATATCCGCAATAAATAATTAAAATATGGAGCACATAAGTTAAGTCTTTTTGTCGTATTTGATACAGAAGCTTGTGTAGCTTTGAAACCGGTCTTTATATATATTTTTTTTTAAACAAGTGGCTAAAAAACAAAATGGAATTTTTAATAAAAACCTAATTATTTTATTATAATTAAGAACCACAAAGTAAGTGCTTCAAATATGATATTTTTCAATTACTATTTTTTCAAAATTTGGAGTTCGTATATTGAATTGTAATATTTGATAAAAAATCTTTAGCTTTAAAGCGGCACCCTGATGGAAAACAGAAAGGGCGGAGCGTACTTAATGTGTATAATAATATAAAGTATAGTACTGTTTTATACAGAATACAGCCTAAAGAGAAGTTCAATACATCTATGCTGCGTCTGCCTATGTGGACATTATATTCAACTCTGTACCATTTATTGGGGGATGCTGGCTCAAGGGCAAATGAAAACACGTGATTATACTTTGTAATAAAATGGAAATATACATAATATCGAAATACACAAGTACACGTAAGATGCATGTATTCGTAGTATCATCATCATTAGTCTATCCGCTTCTTATAATTCATAAGGCACTGCATTGGCACTTCAATTGTAGCACATCTTCATTATTTCTGCTACGGGTGATCAGTTTAACGCTGCTAGTCCAGGAACACTGAATTGTAAGTGCATGACCAATTTTAAAACCAATATTTCACGTCCACCGTGCCAGGAATCCAGGACCTCGAGAATGGCAGGCGGGGGAGTTGTCTCTACTCGATTTCATTTTAAAGATTTTCACCTGAGCATAGCCATCGAGTCAAAAACGCTCGTCAAAGGTTCTGGAACTTTTTTATACACATTACAGTATTCTTTATCCTCTGAGACACAGAATGAAGGAAGTATCATGCAAATAACATATTTGATTGATTTAGTAAATAAAACAAACCAGCCACTACTACGTTGTTTCCTTGTAGGGGTTTGCAAAAAGGATTGAACGCCACACCACTTTTTTTGCAAACAGATCATCCTTCATTATTTTTTTCATGCACGCCCGCCATTTTTTTCAATCTTTGACGTGGCCATCTTCAAGTATTTTTGACGGTAAAAACAAACGTTACCACCTTCATTCACCGTCATTTTTAATAGATTAAGATTCCCGCTTATGTCATTTTACATAGTAATATTCAGTTTAAACATAGCTATCTCCTTGATTTCTGCTAAGAAAACAGTTTAAAAGCAACGGAAACTCATATGGCTATATGGATCGACCACAGACAAAAAGTCAATTTACTCAGTTTCAGTTACAATGGAGATAGCCACGTTTGTTTTTTGTCATCGCATTTGCTCTTTCTCGTTTTTTGCATCCGTAACATCCACAAACGTAAAAAAATAATAAAATTTACTTTATTCGATGGTTGGGACAAATTGCCATTTGACAATAAGCCCGCTTATTCACAAATATAACCGTACATAAAGACAAATATGTTAAAAGCATCTATTACGATATCAAAATATAAATCAACTTTCATACATGTCATTTAATATTACCCAAATAGATATAATTAAACATTTGGTCATTTATCAAAATAAGTACAAAAAAATACTTCACAAAAGTCAACAGATGAAAGAGTTGAGGAAATGTGGATGTTTAAACATGGGCAGAATGGTGAATGTTACACAGTGAGTTAATTGGCCACTTAAACCAGCTAATGACAAATCATAAGTCATATAAATGCCTAGCCTTCCATATTCCCTTCTCAAAAATGTTTTCCCTCTCTGATGAAATATTTTTTGTAAAAATTGTACCTAATGTAAATGTTAAGTACATATGTAAATATGTATTTATCTTTTCTAAGATTGTTTGTGTTAATTTCCTTGTTCGATGCAGCCGTAAAGGACTTAGGGTTGAATTTCATTCCCTTATCGGCCTTACGCTTCTCGTATTAGGAGAGCAATAAGGATTAGGAGAAGCGATATCGTGAATTCGCTCCATTAGCCTTATCATTGAAGAAATAAGTTCAACCCGTTGCCAATTAGGCTCTCCGGATCCTGGCTGATTATCTCAGGGTGAAAAACCCTTTTAAATACAAACAAAAAACATGCTATTTGTAAACAAACTATTTTTTTATCCATTATACATACAAACATTATACATTAAATATAATTATTTATTTATTTATTTTAAAGAACAAACAGTCGACAATGACATAATAACTTTTTTTTAAAACACAGTTTAAAGACAGACCAGCAAAGTTTCTAAATAAAAATCATACATATTATTCAATTATGTTACAACAAAAGGATGTGTTTATGTGTATTTGTATGAGAGTAAGTGTAGATGTGTGATTATGTGTACTTGTATGAGAGTAAGTGTAGATGTGTGTTTATGTGTATTAGTGTGGGAGTGAGTGTTCAGGAGTGTCCATCATCGAATAGTAGGTGGGATCGTAGCGCAGCCAGAAATAATAAGTCTTAATTTATTTTTAAATAAATTAAGGGGCATGTAAAATATATCAATATATAAAAAAAAACATTATAGTTAGAGCAAGAACGCTAAGAGAAAGAGTGTTGTGCATAGTTAGTGCTGCAGACTGGCAGATGGAACAAATACTTATTTCTTGTCACGCGAAAGTGGACATTGAGGTAATTTTGGAGAGAAGGTTAAAAGAGTCTACTTTATTATTTAATAATTTATGTAAATAGCATAATTCAGATACAGTGCGTCTATTATGCTCTTCTATTGAAGCTCTGGCCCTCTTTTTCAAATATTTATTTGATTATATTCAATTTTTAATAGGAAAACATTTTTAATATCCAATTTCCCGTAGCACTGAACTCCCTCACTAGACACTTGTCCTGAAAATGCCTACTTAGGTGAAAGCGCTCGTTGGTCAAAGAAAACAAAATAAAATTCAATAACCAAGTACCAAGTATTGTCATTTTTATCCAAATCAGTTTCGTAAAAGATTTACGCAGACACTTTTACAATTTTATATTACAATACAAGATTTGTCCGAAAACCAATGTCAGTGATTTTGCTGTGTAGCGAATACACATCGCAGCGCGCTCGGACCGGCTGAAATCGGTGGAGGGGGGGATCTGCTTAAACACAAACACGCGCGGTTACTTAGTCGTCTCCGACCATCCGGAGAGTAAGAACAGGCATTTTTGTGAAATTCGTTTTCATCTCCCGTGCAAGCTGTGATGCAGTGCTCGGTGGAGCAAAGGATTGCCATCAATTTTTGTGTAAAACTCGGCAAGTTCAGAGTGGAAACTTTTCCATGATTAAGACGGTCTTTGGTGATGATTGTTTACCTGAGCGCCAGGTCCACTGGTGGCACAAAGCATTTTTTAAAGGCCGTGAAGAAGTCAGCGATGAAGCTTGCACTGGAAAGCCATCAACGACCACCACTAATGAAAATGTAACCCGTGTGACTAAACTTGCAAAGTCAGGCGTTTGAGTTTTCGTTTAATGGTTTTTAGACATTAAACATTCACGTGCACGAGCTTGTGACGGCTTAAACTTCACCATGACAACGCACCGGTCCACACCGACTTCTTTGTGACCCACTTCCCGGCCGAATCAAAGATGCCAACGGTTCTCTAGCCGGCCTACAGTCTTGACGTGGCTCCCCCAAACGTCTTCTTGTTACGGCGTTTAAAAACTCTCATGAAAAGACTTTTCGGGACAGTTGACAAAGTCAGAGAGGCTTGCACCAAGCCTTTAAAGGACATTCAGGAAAATAACTACCGTGACGCCTTCGTTTCATTGAAATGATGTTGAAAGCAATGTATCGACGCAGAAGGTGTTTTGAAATACTTTTATATATTTTACCGATTGGATCAATAAATGCTTTTTAATCGAATCACTGATATGATTTTTCGGACAAACCATGAAAATTTGTTTTCAATTCTGATTTCAATCGTATTTTCTAAAAAAAATAAAAAGTATATTGACCAATATGGAAAATAGGATTATCTCTGAAGTAAATTATTTTATAAAAGCGTAAAATACAAAAATACTCGAATTTCAGTAGTAAATTTCTCGTAGACATTGCTTATACAATCAACTTTCCGCCTTCTTAGCTTCGTGCTGTCACGGGTTTTGTTAAAAGATTTATACAACAATAAGATTATTCTACATCATCATAAATCGCAATCTCATTGACAATATTTCTCGCTTAACTTAATTTAATTTTGTCTATAGAACAGTTTATATTTTAAATAAAAAATATTCCTAACCTGAAAATAATAAGTTGGCATATTTAAATTAGAGCGATAAAAAATATTGATAAAAAATAATGCTTTTTTTTAAATTTTGATAAAAACAGAGAAATAAAAATAGCGTTTCAAGTTCACGCTTTTGCTAGCGGTGCTAAAAAGCTAACATTTTTTTTGGGAAGGTTTCTTCCTAATGTTCTTTTAGCCGCCTGATTGTCATTAATTTCCGTTAAAAGAATTCATAACCTTTTGTTAACTTCAATTTCATGTTGTTAACCGCCATGCTGCCAATGCAAATTAGGTAATCTGTTAAGTCCGCTAACTACTATTTTTTTGTAATAAATTAATGAATTAGACATTTTACATGAATCTTGCAAGCACGTTTGATATTAATTTGTACAGGTGAAGATCGTATATAAAAATATAATTTGTATGTTTTTTCGCCAGCGCAAAAGCGTTTCAAGCGAAATTTGCATCTTGAGTTCGCGAAAATACGTTGAAAGTTGAAACCCTTACCTTGGTAAGTGCTTATTGCTTATACCATTGCCTTATGATTAAGTTTCGCTGCAAAAAATATTATTAAAGCGTTTTTACTTTCGTGTTTAAGGGCAAACTGAATTAAGAGGCGTTTGAACGAACAAAAACTCCATTATAGTTGAATTTCAAGCAGTTTTTACAAATCCGTTTGATAAAACTTTAAAAGGGGAACAATTTCTATTTGATACAATTTCAATAATCCTTACTTTCGGTGGTAGATACCATTTATATCTATGGTAGATACGTTTTATAGGGGAATTCTTAATTTTAACTACGTTTTAATACTGTTTTTGAAACATGAATATAACATTCATATATAAGTGTTCATAAAGTACAATTTATCATTAATTGCCGAACGTAATTAACAATGCAGTTCGGTGAGTAAAAATAAAACCAAAATCCTGAACGTATGTTTTTGGAATCGATGGCTTCTCATAGGTGAAAAACCTGAAAAAGGAAATCGAGTGGAGATAATTCCGCCTCATGGTGTAATGGTTGACACGTTTGCCTTCCAATCTAGAGATCCTGGTGTTGATTCCTGGGAAGGTCGACTTGAAATATTTCTTTATAAGGTTGGTTTACGATGCAGTATTTTATTGACTCTGAACTGGCGTATGAAGTGTATGGTTGATTATGATTGTTGTATAGTCTCAGACTTTTAAACTCTTTATCACCCATTTCTGATTTGTACCTTTTTACTTGAAGGCGTTTTGAACGAAATATTATAGTAAAAGTTTAGGTCTTCGTTTTTATTTAAAAAAATCCGTTGATAAAATATTTAGCGAACACGTATGTTGGCGATTTAACGTACAAATATCAAGGCGAATAAATGTTTGGCGAAGAAATGCAGTGGCAAAAAACTCGCTTGGTGGTAAATTTACTCTGCGAAGAAAAATCCGGAAACAAATTAATATAATAACTGTTGGCGGGATACTCTCTCAGCTACCTCGTTCCTGTATGTTTGCTTGAAAAACGTCCTTATCTCGTAACTAGGACGTGGAGTCCTGACAAATTGTTAGCCATGGACGTCCAGGATGCCAAGAACCGGATTCCTTGTAAAATAAGCGAACATTGTTAAAACTCTCGAAAGGCATATATAGTAAATACTAAAAAAATGAAAACAAATTAAGATAGATCGAACATTTATTGTACAAATGAAATTGTATCTTAATGTTTCACTAGTTTTGTGCTTTGACAACTTTTAACTCCTGTACTCATATTTTATTCCCCTCCGGACATTTACTATGTACTATGTTTATGTTTATGAAGCAAATTTGATTAAAGTTAGTTTTACGATCAAAAGAAAATATGTTTATGCGATAAGACAGGTGAAGAGGTGATCTTGCATCGCCAAACAATCCTATAAAAGTTTATGTCCATCATACACGACTCATCTTGTAACGTTACGTTGTACATTTGCAATGAAATTTCGTAATGATCCATAAAACTAAGGCAATACCAGGAGACCATGCGTAGCCGCAGGTCAAACCATACGGTTCCCCTTTACATTTGTATAATCATTTTACCACTATAAAAACGGTGATATCATCTCCTCCGCTTTCTGCTATCCCGGTACATCATTGATTATCCGATCATCCATATTTGTTTATACCATCTACCTTTCTATCCATTCCCCTTCAATGTCAATAAAACTGAGGAATCAACCTTTAATATCAATGTTTTTAGAGTTATTATGTCGCTTATTTTGTAATATCAAATACTTTAGCTGTGCCAAGACAATGCAATTTGAAAAGTCACGTCGGGTCGCGTAGCGTCGCGCGTTGGCGTTAAAAAGTTACTCCGAAAACCAAAGAAAACTGATACTTTTTGTAATTTTCCCATCGGTTTCAATTTTATTAATTATTTTATGATTCTGATTACTTTTTCATAGTGAATTTACATGTGTAAAATTTTATTTAAAAAGATTCTAGCTGTATCCAAAAAACTCCTTACTAATGGAATCCTAAAACAAATTATTTATGTACATTGCAAAAAGTAATAAATAAACTACCTAAAAACAATGTTTAATTCATTGCTTCAACTATGTTCTGATTAAAAGTATTTATTTATGTTTTTCTTTCTGTCTTTTTGTAATTTAAAAAAAATATTTAATTCTTCATTCTAATGCTTTCACTAAATTTTTCAAAATCATGACAAAACAAAACTTTTCTGGGTTCAATTTAAGGCCGGGGGATTGACATTGTAGCAGGTGAAATGTCCACATGTTCGATTCACGTTCAAATATGAAAAAAAAATTGAACAAGCAGATAAAATAAAAATTCCTACCCCGATGCAGGTTTATCTACGAGTGTTAAAAAATATGTTTTGCAATCAGAATTGTGTACCTGTCAAATACTGTAAAGTTCATCGTAAATTTATTTCGTAGAATTTAAAAAGTTCTGTTCAAATCTAGCTTATTTGATGAAATATTGATGCATTTTACGACGCAGATGAAAAGAGAAAGTCGTAAAGGGCAAACACTTTTACAGCTAATAAAATTAGAATAAATAAGGATATAAAGTTAGAAACTACCTCAGACCGGTAGCGTGTCGCAGTTCTGAGAATCGACCCCTGACTTGTAATGGCGCACAATGGACTTTATGTGCTTTATGGTTCTCATTCAAAGATGGTCAAGTCGACGAAAACAGCATTCACACGATCTCGCAAACTGTAATAAAGCTACAGAGTTGTAAAAATAAAGTTAGCGGTGTTAAATACAACTACTCACAAGATTACGAGCGGAGAATTACGTGTGGAATTTATTCATTATAATTAACACAAAAATTACACTTTGATGTATCGTTAAAATGTTCACTTCACTAAATCCAGGAGTAGTAAATTTAAGGTATTTTGAGAATGTTAGTCATATTTCTTTTGGTTACCTTATACCTAAGCCGTTATTATTGTAGGTGAAAATTCCAACGCTTATCAGTTCATGGTTTACCTCTTCGTTTCAACTCTCAAACCACCCTTCCACTTCCCATCTACATTTACTCCTTCTTCACAACTGTGTAATCCTCTCCCGTCCACCGTCAAAGTGTTTCTACAGTTTCTCTATTTAAATCAAGCCTAAAAAAACATCTCGTTTCTCTTCCTCAATCTCTCTTTCTTTATTTCATTTTCCTAGACAAGTATTGATATTAATTCATATACACATACGTAATCATATTACCTGTTCTATGATTGTATGTATTTCTTCTAAACTTTTTTTTCTAGAGTGCGTTTTTAATCTAAAATTATGTACTTGTTTTATTTTAACGTTTGGTTGGAAAACAAATGCCATTTGGAAACAGGCCCATTAATGTACATATATATTTATAGACAAACATTTGAAAAAATAAATTTGGAGTGCTAGCACACCTCAAAGTAGTCAAAAATTTAACAGCTTTTACTAATAACTCTGAAGTGAGCCATTCTAGTAAAGCAGCGAGGCTTGAACCATCTCTCAAAGATAAATTTCATTCACTTGGACTTGCCTCCGACATGGGAGTTTATCCTGGCACAACACAGACGGCTGCTGCGATCGGGTTCCTTTTTAACTTTATATATATTTACAATATACATAAGACGTAAAACAGAGTATTAAAAAAATAAACGATATTCATAGAAAAAAATATTAATAGTAAAAATAGTAAACAAAAAATCCCACAAAGGCATGGCCTGTTCGTGGGTGTACAAGAAAATGTTGATGAATTTTTGCTCTTAATATAAAAAAAAAACAGTTTTAATATTTTTATGTCACATAAGAAAAAGAAAAGAAAATATTCTGTAAAAGATTATGTAATAATTTTTATTTGTAGTATTCTTTAATAATATGCGTGCTTCCATTTTCTATTTTATTGTATCCTAACTCAACACAGGGCTCTTGGCCTCCTTGAGTTAGGGGTGCGTTACTTTTATTATGTAATACGTATATTTATATAAATAAACATATAAAATAAAAAATAAATAAAAAATATATATTCATGTTAATTTATCGAAAAATCAAACATTGCAAAAGTATAAAATTATTGTAGGTAATTAGTTATCATTCATAATTATTTAATAAATACATGCCTGGGGAGATTAAAAACAGTTCTATAAAATCAAAAGAGTACCTATTGCAAATAAAAGAGCTGAAAAAATAGCCAATCTTTGATCAAATTGAGCACACCGATTTCAAACCGGTTTGACGCTGATTACGTCGCCACCGCCGACCATTTTAACCTAACGCCGCCCCCGAGATTTTTTGATCGGCGCACACGTCTAGCATCTTTTTTTAAAATATAGGGTGAATGCTATAGTGATTGGACATGCTATAGTAATTGGACAATCTTAATCGAATGCATTACATTTATGACCATTAGAATTTGAATGTCCAATTACTGTAGCATGTCCAACTACTATACCACCCACCCTACTTTTAATAAATATAACATATTTTCAAATTTAACTATACATTAACTTAACTCTTTAAATCATCGTGCTATAAAAAACGTACCACAAATTCAATGTGTTTTTTGATAAAAAGAACCATGGTACGAGTATGTCTTAATTCTTTAACTGATACTTATAATTATAATAATTATAAATAAAAACTTTATTCCAGCAAAATTGCTAAATAGTGCAGAGCCAATTCCACCATATAAAACAAAACACATTGCATTTTAATGTAAAAGCGTAGAGATACCTTACAAAATATGTTCATCATATTAATAAAAAAACTAAAAGATAAAAAATTCCGAAAAAAAAAACTAAAATATAAAATAAAAATTATCAAATTTTAAGTAGAAAAAGGAAAAAAAATGTAATAAAATTTAACAATAATTGAATAATTTTTTACATAAGAGAGATAAAATAAAATAAATTATCTTATATTATGTCCTTATGGTGGCCTCTGTAATAACAGCCATCGCCCGAACGGGGGTGAATGCATCCACCCTGCAGTGGCTTGGAGAAGGGTGTTGTTGGAGCTTTTCAAGCGTTCCCATAGGCTCCAGGGTATTTGGCGAAAAAAGGCAGCGAAAGTGTTTACCCGTCCAGCAGTAAACATTTTGGAGGCACTACAGTACCTGGGCAGTCCAAATAATTGCCCGTATGTATTGTTATAGGTGACACTTAATATATTCCACCCTGCTTACATATAATTGTTCCATTGTTTCAATGTATACTCGTACATGGACGTCAAATACGATGTAAAGAGGTTTTTTTTCACTTCGTCACTGCACTGAAAGAAGCGTCTTGCTTGCATAGATGCCCTGAAATTGATGGCCGTTCTCTGTCTTTCTATGTCCTGTCCTATCATCTTTACAATCATCAGTCAGTGCGTGCCTTAGATACTTGACTTTTGAAGTTACCATTAAACTGGTGTCCAGGAATACAGGTGGTGATGGGTGCACGAGTTCAAAAAACTACCTCTTTTATTTAAATATAAGTACGGTAGTTTTTTTTTGCGTTGTGTATCATATTGTGGTCGTTAGCATAATTTTCGGAAATATTTAGCAACAATCGCATACTGTTAATAGAATCAATATTGCCATATCATTTGCCTAACTTATATTGTCAACACAGACGCCGCACCGTTTAGATATCCGACTTTGGATGAATTGAGGAGGATGGTAAGATCATCCATATATATATTAAAAAGCACCAGAGACAGACAGCCCCCTTGTCCGACTCCACATTTCAGATAAAAAGGCGAAGATGTTATATCTCCCCATTTTACAATATTTTCCTGTTGTGTGTGCCAAGCTGCCAGAGTATTATTAATACAGGATGGAATTCCTCTCTTTTCCATTTTATTCCACAATATTTTATGATTTACGCGGTCAAACGCTTTGCTCAGATCTGGAAAGCACGCGTACGTATTCATTTATTTATTATTTATAGTTGGTGACGGATTGTTTTACAGCAAATATTTCCATATCCGTTGATAGAGCTGCTTTAAATCTGAATTTGTTTCCACAAGTAATTAATTTCTCCACGAATTTTTCGTAAACTCTAAATATCATGATTGCTAGTAATATTGGTCTTTAGTTTAATTTTTCGACTAATTTTGCTGCCCAGATTTAATTAAAGGTATCACCATTGCTTTTGTCATATTTCTTGGTAGATGAATTTTTTTTAGTATCGTTGTAAAAAATACACAGTATATATTATAGTATTGTGATATGCGTGGACCGGTGTAGCGTATAGTATGTTTTTTTCTGATACACTTGCGACGTGTCCAGCAGTTTTTTGTGGTGAAATTAGCTTGACGGCAAAATCAATGTCTTCTATAATAATTACAACGAGTCTACCAAACTTATCTGACAGATAGAATGAGTCTATTTTGTATTATTTTTACAGCCAGTAGTTTCAGAGAAGTATTCATTGAATAAACCGGCTATATTTCCATCACCAGTGGTTCCGCTAACGCAAAGAGGCATTTTTGTTTTGTTGTTAATTTTTGCCGACGATTTTCACCAAAACTTTTGGAAAAAAATCATTTGTAAGGCAATTGTCATATTATCCATTTAAATTTGATCAAAATCACGTTGGCATTGTATAAGAGATTTTAAATATTTAAAAAAAAAAACCTTTTCCTGGATTCGAAAAATTCTCCTGATCTTGGTTTTTCTGCTTCTATCCATTTGATAAGTGCATTTTTAGATTCTGAATAGTCATTTGAAACTCTGTCGTTCCACCCCGGGACTATGTAATTAGGTAAATTGACACGGTCCTATCTGAAGGCTGTTGTCGCCGCCTCGCAAACCGCTTTTACGACACTTGTATATACAATTATATTCTTGTATACAGTATTTCAATGTCATTTTTCTGTGACAAATTTTCACATTGATCATAACATAACGTAATCGACTGAGGGATTATAATATCATTTATATTTATATCTGCAAGACGTGTACATTTTTTAATGTTTTTAATTGATCTTGGATTTCAACAGGCAGAATATCTTGGGTTTGTAGTTCTATCTTGGATACTGGGAAGCTTGCTTACATCTAAACTAACCTCTATAGGTAGATAGTCCAACCAAATAACGTCATAATATTTAACTTTTATTTCCCTTATAAAAAATATATATCGGGAGAAAATTATAAAACAATTATGGACAGACTAAATCATGATCTTAATAGTGTATCACTGTGGCTAAAAATTAATAAATTAAAATTAAATGTTAACAAAACTAAATATATGAATATAGGAAACAAAAGAATAGAAATTACACCATCAATTGTAATAGAAAATGAAAAACTTAATGAAGTCACTGAAATTAAATATTTAGGTGTAATGTTGGATTCAAAACTTACATTTCACCAAAACGCTAAGATGGTAATAAATAAGATTGCAAAAAAAATATCAATTTTGGGAAGGATCAGAAGATTTATTGATAAGGACTCCTGCAAAACTATTTACAAAGCAATTATTGAACCACACGTTAACTACTGTAGTAGCATTTTATTTTTATCAAACAAAGAAAATATAGATAAACTAACTGTATTACAAAATAAAGCCTTTAGAATCATTTTGAAAAAAAACAGATATACGAGGGTAAAGTCGATGGTAAATGAAATGAAATTATTAACATATAAACAAAGAATATTTTACAATACAATGATATTTGTTCATAAAATTATAAACTCTAATAAAAAAACAGAATTTTGGAAAAAAATTGATCGGAACCAGCATGAACACAATCACAATACTAGAGAAAAGAACAAAATTAGACTTCCATTTAGGAAAAAGGCAAAGTCACAAAATTCAATTTTATTTAAAGCAATTAAAAAGTATTACGAAATGGAAAAAAATATTTATGAAGAAAAAAACATATCAAAATTTAAAATAATGGTCAAGACATATGTGATAAACAATTTATAAATTAAATATATTTGCAATGTTATTATTAGAACACAAATAACAATATGTATGATATGTGTGCCCTATTTTAAGATTTAAATAAAAATAAATTAAAACTTTTCTTTACAACACAATAATCAAGCGACATACCTAGTCATTAGTCTCTAACTGATTTAAAGTAGTGTTTACACTCTTCTTGTATGGTCGTAGTCAAATTTATACCACCTGGAAAAGCGTTTTTTGTAATTTATTTTTTTTACACAATCAAATAGTCAGAGAAATAATAATACAAACAATTTTTTTTCAGAAGCTGTACCCTAAAGAGTTGAGTAAACAGAGAAGAGATCACAAAATTGGTTCAATCCGAAACACGATACAAATATATTTTTTATTATTATTCAATAATGCTCTTGCGTCATTTTTTTTTTATATGGAGAATGGAATATGCAAGTCTAGGCTTATATATTTTATACCTCTTAATCTTCATAAACACAAGAAAGGGATAAATCCAGCAGTTACTTACAACAAAACTTTGGGCCAACTAATAATATTATGACTTGTCGAAAGATTTGCCGCGGTAGTTCATTCAGTTCAATCATTTGAACAAATTTGACTTCAATACTCGGTCTTTGTATGAGAATCAATACACCAAATTTCGGTTTAAATTTCAAGCGGCGATCTTCCTGCCAAAATGTAATTATGTTTTAGTTTTATAAGCTTTGAAGTATATTTTTTAAGAAAAATACATTAAAAAAATATTTTTTTAATCTAATGCATAAACACTTAACTACTTTCAATTGCACGATTTAAAAAAACAGTGTTTTAAAATGGCTGGATCGTATGATTTTCTTACTTTTTATCAGACAACAGCCTTAAAATTAAAACAAGACGAAAAATATTTAGTATTTGCTAGCGTAAAAATGCTGAAAATGCAGTATCAAATATTTAAATTAAACACTATTTCTTGAATAATATTTTTTTTCCGTTTTCTCACTTATTATTATACTACGAGTATATTGTTTTAAATTATCTTAAAAATACATTGTAGCAAAAAGATGTTGCATGTCGACAAAAAAAATAATATAAAACAATTGCATATATCTAGTCTTATTTGGATTGTGGGATTAAAAAGTTATTTTAATTTGAGCTGATTTTTAAATACTAAAAAAAAAATTACAATAATTTAAATGACTTGATATACTTATCTACAACTAAATAAATTTAAAAAATATTGATAGATGAATGCAAAACTTAGAATAACTACAGTTAACGGTAAAAACTGTAAATAACGTATGTTAAAACGATAATTAACTGCCTTAACTATATAAAAGTACTGTTTAAACTCTAACTAATTTTTGTATCAGTAGTAAATGATTTTAAATTGAATCAATGGAATCAATTCCATAATAACTCATTAAAATGATTTACATAAACTGGAACCTTGTATCAACTTTTTACGTTTTAACAACAGAGAACGACGACTTTTTTATTTTATTTTTCATATTTTCATTGTGCTTTCAGCAATTTTTATCAGTCATGGCAACACACTCCAATGCAGGGGAGACAAAATGGAGACAGTGCCAAAGTTCTGGTTAATCGTCCTTAAATGGCCGGTCGTTAATAAACCAAATTTATAATATGAAATTCCCTACGGGGTAACAGCTGGTGAATGAAAGGAGAGTTGAACTCCCCTTATTCTGAAGGTAAGTGCATTAATAAAACGAAGCCGTTTGTGTTTTTTTTTTGTATTTATTGGATATTATTCAACTAATTGGCAATGTGTAATAATAAACTCAAAAGTAAAACATTTTCAATGGTTAAAAATTAAATTATGGTTTTCAACTTTTAAATATAGGATTGTGTTTTATGGGCCTTACTTATTAACCTGGTATAAAGTTTTGCCTAGGCATAGTGGTAAAATAAAAATTGGAATACCATCCTTAAAAAATCCAGAAATGGGAAATGAGGCCATCTTTTGATGAAGTTCTTAGCGAGTTCGCGTACCTACGACAGGTACTTTAGGTTTAAGATTCCTGTTAGGGTGAAATATTGGTTAAAATGTGTTTTTATGCTACCCGAAGAGTAAAATTGATCTGTTCAAAAATTATTCAGGTTCTTGATATTGGATTACCAATGCAGAGCCCTATGCACCACTGGATGTGGATAGAGAAATTAAGATGGCGATGAAATATAAAACGCAAAATTTTAATAAAAAACACATTCATTTTCTTTCTGTTTTTCCAGGACAGAGTAAAGTTATACAAACCCTCGTTATCAGTAAACTAACATTTATGAGCAAACAAAGGTACAACTTAAATTTTATTTATTTGGGCCTGGTGCCATCTGGTTTGAAATTTTTTTAAGAATTATACCATTAAATGTGCAAATATAAAATATATTCAGGAACATTTCTGCATACTTAACTCAAAAACGTAAATTTGGACATTTGCCATTACTACCCAGTAGTGAGTATCAAATGAATTTAAAAAAAAAGAATACAAATATCAAGGGATTTATCGAAAATTTTATACACTTATCATTGAAAATACGTAGTAATAACATAACATGCTTGCATAAACTTATTTAAAGTAATTATTAAGAAGTAATATTTAACTGTGGTCGCTTGGAAATGCTCACTATCACGCATATGAATATGGCATATAAAAAAACTATTGAGACTTTATTAACAAAATTCATCTCGAATACTGTTAATTTATTTATGCTCTATGATTCCATTGCATAAACTACTATCTTACCATTCTTACAATTTATTACGTCTCGGAGTGACTTTACCGGTGTTAACATGTCCTGTCGATGGTTTTAAATTGTTGTCTAATATTTGCAGTTAAAGTTTAAAATTTTGAGATTTTTGCCTTATTTTTTTACTAAACTGTTTGTCCATAAAAAACCTAGAAAAAATGTATTTGGTTTATACCGAATGTCTATTTATCCACTTTACCTGCAAAGGGCTCCATTTCCAAACTAATGGAACGGAGAGAAAGACGTTTAAAAAAGTTGCGTTTATTTATCATTGATGTTTATTTCCTCTTTTTCACAAATTTACACAATAACTTCACAATCGAATAGGAAAGATATATTTGTAGGTATAATTTAAGCCCCCACGCTTAATTTATCATCGGTGACATTTCAATTAAAAAGCGAAAAAGTATCTACCGCCATTAATAAATGCGTTGCAGAAAAAAAGGATTGTTCGCGGGATCTCTGTTGGCGACGGTTGGTAATAAACATTTGCCGCCATTTTGTTGGTACCGCTGCTCCTTTTTCCATAATCTACTGTCATTAGTCATTTTGGCCATTGTACGGCTATTCCGCTACTGTATTTTATTACAACAGGGTTGTGAAACTCTAGTCGGGAGCATGTAGGATGTTTCATTGCTTCATTAATTTTATGAGAGCACTAATTATTTCATATTGTATTAATATACTATAGCGCGTTGAGCGACTGTACAAAGAATAGGTGATGTGAATTATTGATTGTGAAACCGCTTATTTCGATAACCGAATAATAATTCAACAATGTTATGTCTTATTATATTACAACAATTTTATTGGCTAACCGTGACTCCACACATACTTTATAATAACGCAATTTTTTCTTACTTTTCAAAGTAGTTTTCGAATTATGTTGGTGTAAAATAAAACACTTTTTTTTTTAAAAGAGTATTTGAAAATAATTGTGAACTATTGACCTATAAGTACACATAGACGCGCCTTAAGCCCTCTAAAATGATGATACTCAACTCATGCACAAACGCTCAGTCATGTCCAATGCGTATTTAATCGTTCTTAAACCGCTTGCCGGGTGTAACGCGAGCTAAACGTTTAGAATCGAATGTAAAATTTATGTTTTTGTCAAAAAACTTGTGAAACTCGTACGTATGAAGATTCGTAAAAGAATGGTGTCACTTTTTATTAGTTATTTTAGAAGGTATTTTATTTATTAGAAGTTTAAAATAATAATTATTAAAACATAAGTATTTTTTTTGGAAATGTCAAGCTATGCCTAGCGGCACAAAAGCGGAGCTTTTCTTTTTGACAGGAATGTACTTAAAGGAATAAGTTTTTAGCATTATTTAAGCACTCCCTGAAATCCAGTAAAAAAATATAGATAAAAAACCTTACAAGGAATTAAAGGAAATAATTTGATTGTGATTCTTAAAAAAACGTACCTTGTTTGTAAACATTTAAATACATTTGTTTTAATGTATGTACCTACCGAAAATAAGTATCCTCTTATTATTGATAGTATGTTTAATCTCCCCGAACGCAGCCCTGGTATAAAAACACACACTTGGTAACTATATGTATGTTTTCGTGTCATGAGACGTCAATTTTAGCTAGGCATAATCAGTCCGACATACAATTGTCTTTTTCACACGGCATCGGGGAGGCATTTGCGAGTGTGACAGAAAAACAATGTTCAAATACCTATTCATCAAAATTGTCAGCTACCACATATCCGCTCGTAGGTCGATATTGTGAACTAGAATTTTTTTTATTGAAAAAAAAAAAAAAATTTATTGAAAAACACTGTATTTTTCCTACTTTGTCCATACACAGAAGTGTTATTTTCGGTTTAGTTTTTTTTTTTAAATCGTTTTTATCGATTTTGTCAGAATGTGCTCCGAGTCGCATGGCCCATATTTTATGTGCAACGACGATATGTTGCTTCTTGCACGGTCTATACCCTTATGCGATTTATTAAAATGTCACTATTATGCCACAAATATTAAAATGTCACTATCTGAATGTTTATGTTGTTCCTTCTCCTTCTTCTTTCCTTCCTATCACTTCTCCTCTCCTCTCATCATAGTAAAGTGTAAATTATATTTTAAAAGTGCATTTTTGCACGCTGTGCTCTTACTACTATGAAGCCAACGACTCACCAATTGGTAAATAAAGTGCAGCGCTAGTGCTCTCACAAATCATTATGATGAACTTTTTTAAGTTATTTTTTTTGTTTAATTCTGAAAACATACAGTCATACATAATAAGTATTAAAATCAAAGGTTTTCTAACATAAAAATACCAACGAAGTTTTCATAAATTAAGTAAAGAATGAAAACAATGAATGTGACAAAAAAATTCACATCTGTTTTCCATGCAAATTATTATTGGTAATAAATAAAAATACTAAATGCACACTCTGAATCACCCAGGCTCACATATGTAAACGTATACATATACACACATGCATACGCATACATATATGCATATATAAAACATACGCAAACACATATATTACATGCGGTATATATACATACTTATTACCAACCACTCAGTGCAGTTAAAAATCTCTACATCAGTACTGAGCCCATTATATTTTTTTAAGGTACTTCTAATACAATATTTGAGTTTGTCCAAATGTTCATAAACAAAAGACTGGATTTCACCCCCTCGGGAGTCATTAAGATTAACAAATTACAACAAGGATGGAGAATACCTTAAGTAAGGGAATATGGAAGTCAAGGCATTTACAGGGGTAAACGCCTTGACTTCCATTTTCTTAATGACTCCCGAGGGGGTAAAATCCAGTATTTTGCTTTTGAACATTTGGACAAACTCAAATATTGTAATGAAACCAACTGGTCCAAGAAGAAGTTTAAAAATTGAAAAATTGTTTTCAGGCGTTGCCAAGTATGTGAAATAATTCAGTCAGATGAATCTCTTCACAACAATAAAGGTTTCAGCTCTTTAACTTCACTAAAATCGGCGGCCTCCGTGGTGTAGTGGTCAAGACGCTTGACTCACGCTCGGAAGGTTCCGGGTTCGATTCCCGGTGAGAACACAAAAATTAAAAATGTGATTTTTCTCAAGCCTGGGTGTTCTGTGATGTAATTCACCACTGTAATTTGGCCTCCTGGCCTGTTATGGTGCAAAAAAAAAAATAAAAAAAAAAAAAAAATCAACAGATGGAAGAATTGAAGAAATGTGGATGTTCAAACATAGGCAAAATGGTGAATGTTACACAGTGTGTAAAGTGGCCACTTAAACCAGTCAATGACAGGTCATAAGCCCTGTAAATGCCTTGACTTCCATATTCCCTTACTTAAGGTATTCTCTATCCCTGTTGTAATTTGGTACTTCTCATAAATTAATTTGAGGTATAATTGTTTTTACAAGTTGGTTTTTAAAAAAATAAATTTAATCAAGGTCGGTATTCTGAATCTTCTCTACCCTCTAGATAGCGGTTAGTAAAGAGATTTTTAATTTCTGCGTGCGTTTACACTTTGCTTCATATCTGGTCACAATGACGATTAAAAATCCAATTAATATGAACACGTGAAATCAAACATTATGACTTTCGTTATCAAAATTACTTAATTCTTAAGCATTACCAAAAAAACTTAATTAGGTTAAATTGACCAAACTGTATAAGTTTTTTTTCGTTTTTTAAACCGTTTATAATTCCCAAATTAACCACTCCCTAGTGAGTTGAGAAGATTCAGAATACCACTCCTGGTAAGGCGACGAGGACAACGCAAACCAATATTTTTGTTAAAGGCACGGCGAATCAACCATTTCATCTAGAACTTTAAAAAAAACACACATCATCACACTCTCGATTTGATTTATATATTTACATTATCATGAGGGGACCATACAAATGAAGCGAATTCGAATTGACTATATACATTAGTATTTATCTGTCATTCAATTAAAAAAAACGCCTATTATTATTTTAATCGTTCGTTTATTTTATTTGAAATTGAGAATGAGGGGGAGGGGGTTAGTGATTTTAGGAGAAAGTTGATGGAGGCGCGCATGGCAAAAGGATCGGGAACCACTGCTATAGAGCGTATGAAACAAAACTTTGGTCATCTTTCAATCACTTAATCAATTTCAGTTTCGTAAACCCATTGGTGTTTTCATATATAATTCATTTGACACTTGAACTTTCGGAGTTTGTATAAATAATTTTGCGTGTTTACTTTCGTATACTGCCATACATTATATGTTGTGACGTCATGAGACGAAACGTCTGGAAACTTTGCGAGTTTCGATGTTTGATGTAGTTTTTCCCTCGTTATTTTGCGAATTTAAGAAGATCTCTAAGTTTGCGGATCGATCACATAACGAAACTTATTTTAGAATTGTAAATCCTTTTAAAAATAGGAAGATGTGAAAATCGTATTTTATCTTAAAGATTTTTTTTAAAACAATAATAAAACAAAAACAATTGTCATTTTTTATCGTTTTAGGATCATGATCCTCTATATTAGTGCAGGACTGTTCAATACAATCAATGGTGACACGTATTCAAAAGGTCCATTTTTAGTATGATTTCTTTCAGTATCAGCTGATGAAATTTGAAATGTAAATAAATCATAAGTGAAATATAATAATATAATAAAGTGAGTAAATTATATAAATTAACGAAGTCGGAAAAACACAAAGTTGTATGGAAAAGTTCGAAACATGTATTGGCATTTTATACTT
Organism: Micrasema longulum; assembly: GCF_059751315.1. Taxonomy (NCBI): domain Eukaryota; kingdom Metazoa; phylum Arthropoda; class Insecta; order Trichoptera; family Brachycentridae; genus Micrasema; species Micrasema longulum. The sequence goes on from NW_028278782.1 coordinate 129,417, forward strand.
ATAAGCCATTTTATAGAAGTGCCCGCTTCCGATGTCAATTTTTAAACTAATTTTAATTGTCTATCGTTTTTGAGGCAAAAATTAAATGAGTCACGGGAACATGAATTTATAATATTGTATTAAGTTCCATATTTACATTTTTAAATAGTATTTTGTCTTTTATTATTATGGATAACTTAGATAGAGCCATTTTCGCAATATCCCAAGTGCAATATAAATAATGATTTTTATTTGTATAATGAGCTGAACTCATATATATACGAGTATATAAGATTTGAGTATATAGTCGTATATATATGTTTATAAAATGAACACAATCAAAAGTTTATATCAATTGTTGTATTTAGTCCAAATTATATATGCAAGTATACATTTTTTTATTTTTGTGTTACGGTTTAAATAAATTATGAACACAGGAAAAATTGATACATAGGTATTCAAACATTGTTTTTCTGTCACTGTCTTGCAGATGCCTCCCCGATACTGTGCGAAAAAGACAACTGCATGTCAGATATTTTGTTTCAATAGACAAAATCGACGTTTCGTTGTCCGTTTTCTGCACCTCAAAAGTCAACCAATTATGTTATCTTTTTTAGACAGAGTATCAGAATAAAATTTTCTGTATCGGTACGTTTTGCGTTTTTAAAAATGGTTTGTATACCGTGCGCCCGAATACAGAAGAAAAAACTGTGTCTAGTCCTCATAAAAAACATTTCTTGTAAAAACGAAACAATGTGAACACGCCAATAGTAAACATATATGGTGCGTAAAAAAATCAATTTGCTAGTGTCATAATCCAGACAGAAACTACGGGAATACGTTTGTATGAAGAAAAGTCGGACCGCGTTTCCTTTTAAGATTAAACATTTTTAAGTATAATTACAAAACTTTACTTCATAATGCTTTTATGTAACCATAGAAATAGGTTTGGTGTTTTTAATTAAAACCATCTACCTATAAATACACAAAGACGTACCCGAAACCTTCTAAAATTATGACCCTAAACGCATGCCCAAACGCTCAGTCCTGCCCTACGTGTATTCAGTCATTTTTTCACTGTCAGCCGGGCTTCGACGTGAGCTTGATAATTAATTCGAAACCAAAATGCTTGGTTTTGTCGTGAAAGCGTGTAAAAACCGTTCGGATAAACGTAAAAAAAATAGTGGTGTTACTTTTTACTGGTAATTAGATTCTTTGTGATTGAATTCCAAAAGTTAAAATAATCCGTTTTCTTTTATTGAATGTGTAAAAATCCGTTTTTAAAAAAATGTATCAAATATCAGTTAAAATAATTTAACCCTTACTAAAAATCCATTAAGAATAAGTTAAAATGTAGAAATCAAGGAATTGTAAGGAAATTAATAAATTTCGTATCCATTAAAAATAATTGTTTTTTGTAAACGTAGAAAACATTTTTTTAATAATCGAAAAAACAACATCCTCAAAATTTTTCAAAGCATGCATTTTAGTCGAATGCAATCCTGAAAAATCGATAAAAAACACATATATTAAGAAAGTAAATTAGGAAATTTTGCAAAAAACCGCATGTAAATCTATAGGCCATTTTCGAGTTTTTGCGAGACTTATAAAGGCAATTCATTTTTTGTATATACATATATAATAGATAGATAAATGGATAACTTACATAGCGCATCTGAAATCCTTATAAATCTGGGTGATTACTTCACCTAGCTGATAACGGGTTAGATAGAAACTTTGACAATACTTAAACTTTTCCTCTTATTTTTAAAATTAAAAATAAACATCTCCGATCGACAAATAGCCTTTTAAGTATGAGTACCCGTTATAATGGGACCTATGTAAATGTTTCAGTCAAGGTGCTCTGTGCACTTGTGTAGTATGATAAATTAATATTGCGCTTCACGGTAAAGACTTAGTACCTTAGACAAGGAATTGATAATATTTTCATTAGCATCTATGAGAGTTGTGTAGGTAGAGGATCACAGGCTGTAAGCAAACAAAGCTCTGAATAATGTGAATTGATTCTACGCTAAAAGCTCTAGCTACCTTGTTGTCCGGGGTGAAAGCACGTTGTCAGAGCGCCAGACGATACCAAACCACCCTTAAGGTACTCACTAGCGCTTTCGCACTTGAAAATAACCTTGTTCAAATTAAATGTCGTCTTTCAAAGTCGCGTAATATCAGAATACCTTAAATACAAAGTTTAAAGGTCAGATATAAAAAACATCACTACAGTCATTGAAATCTCAATTTTTTTTTTATAATTCCATTAGAAATAAATGCAGCAACTTAGGTAAAAACTCGCAAAAATACTTTTCTTTTTTAGCAATACATTTTATACATTAAAACCACTTCAAATTAATTATTTTTTTACAGTTATTCATTCAAACTTTACGAATATTTCGGAACACTAAAGCCCCTTTATCCATACAAATTTATATTTGAGTTTCACACTGCGGCGGCGGCGGCGTCCTGAAATATTTCTAACAATATATTCATTTATTTTTTTATTCGAAAAAATACTTGGCTCTGGACGCAGGTCGATTTGAATTGTTTTTTTTTTATATTTATAGAATTTCAAGGCTTTTAAAAAGTTTACAAAAATTTCGGCAAATTGATCATGTCCAATCAATTTAATCCCAGTCAGTGAAGAATTCACTTCCCTCTTTTCTCAATCCAATGAAGTACATAATACGTACTTCTGGATCATTTTCTTTCAGAAAAAACATGCTAAGGCTACCTGATTACAGAGAACTCCTTTGGGCAGCTTTTCTCGTTTGACAACGAGAAAATTTTCCGTGTATATGGGCACCGCCAAGGAGACTTATGTCCTTAGATACGGTGTGCGGTATGAGGTGGGCAAGGAGTTTTTTTTAATTATTTTATATAAGTATATGAGATTGCGCAAGTACATAAAATACGTAGCATTGGCGGTCGGCTAGTTATTGTCTCAAGCCTTAATTCAAAATTATACTCTTTAAATTAATTGTAAAATGAATTATTTCAACATTCAAAATCTAGTACGCAAAGAGATTTTTTTCATTTGCTCATAACATGAAAATATTTGGTAAATAAACTAAACTAAAATAGCTGGTAAAAGAACAAAACATGGAAGGGTTGGGGAAAATTGAGTGTTCAAACATAAGCAGAATGCTAAATGTTACACTGTTTAGTGGCTATTTAAACTGCCCAATAAGCCATAAGCCAATATGCCTAAAGCTATGTAAACGCATAGACTTCCATATTCGTTCTCAAAAATGTTTTCCTACTTACTTTATTTATTTGTTTAATTATATTCACAGCACGTAGTGCCTTTTGCCTTAAAAAAATACATATTTAATGGAATGAAAAAACTTCAATATAATGTGAAAAAAAAAGTATTATGTTCCAAAAATACTATAACACAGTGGTTTTATATAAAGGACATGCTTAAATATTGATTCCTAAAAATAAATTAAACAATATGAGCACATAAAGTTTTAAAATAAAATCGTTTTTTTTTTAAAAAACATAGAGTAATAAAATTTCTTTTAAATCACAAAAAAAAATAATGGTAGTAATATAAATAATTTTAAAATTAAGTATACACGTAAATATAGTACACAATAGTACCCAAAAAAAGTGAACATAGAGAGCCTTATAATTTAATAAATGTAAATTGCCGTTCATTATTTTTGAAATAATTAAATAAAGTTGATTATAAAAACAATCATTATCGTTTTTTAAGGTTCATATTTACGCGTTATTTTGTAAAATAAAGTTTTTAATCGTCATTTATCAATTCCAATCCACTGAACAAAAGAAAAGCGAATTTCTTAAAATTGTTAAGAGCGTAACTTCTTTTCAAACACAAAATGTAATATCCAAAACATGTTTAATAAATATAACGTATTTGATTTGTAATTTCAAACAAAAATATAATTGTTTTAATCTGTCTTTTATGTTCCGAAAACACAATTCATTTAAAGGGTTTCGTTTTCCAATCATAATAATAACGAATCCAATCATAATAATAAAGCAACGTTTTCGAAAATGTTCATTATTAAATTCAATATTATTGGAGATTCAGGCTAAAATAATCTTCGGTACCGGATCATTGCTTTTTCGATAACTCACGCAGATCTGTTATAATATTCTTACTAATTCCATCAATTTTGTATGTTTTCTTAGTCTAAGACAATTATTAATTCATGAATAACATGCTTTCAAAATGGATAGGTACTTAAATTTGAAATTTACAACAAATTTTCAAGAAAGGGAAAAGATAATTTTATTTTTTACTAACCTGCCTAGTATACACTTGTATTGTAGGCATGTATTGTTTACGTAAGGTTTAACTGTAAGAAAGAAAGATTTAAAATTGAAAAAAAACACTGTGAATTCGATAAAAAAAAATGCTGAATGATTTTATTAGATGGCACGTGTTATGCCATTTATTATTTTAACAAAATACTGTTTTCATAGCCACCATGACATTTCTTACACTAATTGATCCGGGGACGCCAATTTTTTTATAAATATGCAGCATTTCAGATGGTATGGTGGTTTTAGTGCAGCGAATGTTAGCTTTGAGTTCATCAAGAGTCCTGGGTTTGTTGATGCAAACTTGTGATTACTATCGGGTAGAGAAAAAAAGTCTCCAACTCTTGATTTATGCGACGAATAGCAAGCTCAGAAGGAACAGCATAACGACCATATTTTCTACGAAACGCTCTTTGAGTAGCAATAAAACTACTCGAATTTCGATAGAATATTTAAAAAATTTCCAAACACTATGACAACGTCAAACGATTTATGTTGAAATCAACCAACAATACAGTTCACTCTCTAAGTTATCCTCATCGGGACGAGGTGTTTTTTCACACCTCCTTCACTACTCAAAAAATATTTTTAAAATAAGCTAACCACTTCCTTTTTCTCATCAGTCTATTACTGTGTTTTAAATGTGTTTTTTTTATATTACGTTCCTTTATTTATTTATAATTTTATGATTGTTTGCGGGGCCCCATATCAAAAGGTTGCGGGTTCATACCACGTCAGGGTCGCCGCTTGTGGGAGACACCAACTGTTGTGTAGATCATCAGTTGTGGTGAAGATCACTCATTAGAAATCAACTAATTGTCGACTCTACTACTGGCTAAGTAGTTTATAAGCGTGTATACACTGTTTTTAGTCTTGTTGTTACGAAAATATAAAGTTACATGGAAATATAGGGTGAGGAATAAAATGGACGGTAGTGGATGCTTATTCAACCACCATACCACTAAATAATCACTCTTTTTCTCAGGGCTAGAATCTTTCTTGGGCTGTCAATCCAAAAAAATTTTTTTTTTTTTTAATAAAATAAATATTTGCGTTCTTATTATTTACCTAAATATTTCATTTTGAGGACCATTTTCAACGAGTTGTAAATAACTCACTATTAGAAAATGGGAATCAAGTTGGGGTAGAGTAGGATTTGAACCCCGGACCTTTGGTCCGTGACTCCGAGACACTAGCCTAGACTAGACTACAACCCTAGACAACACTAGACCACAACCCGATTACATTATTTCACAAGAGCATACAAAGGGAAATGCAAACAAATATAACCAAATAATTATAAAAAGATGAACAAGATTTAGTTTTTACAAGCTCTTTTAATTACGGAAGTACATCTTAAGATAAATTGTAATTATAAAAATCCTAAAGGCCATTTTACTAGACGTGATGTGATGACGGACAAATGAGGTATATGACTGAAAAGGTTACCTTGTGCTGGTTTTTTAATCACTTGACAAATAATGATGATCTGCGACACGCGGCACCTGTCTATTATTCCATCCATATGGAACGTCAGCAACGGGAAGAAAAGGAACGTCCTCAGACATGACGCACCCTGACACGTACACCGGCGGACGTCATGAAAGGTGCAGGTGTAAACGCATCCAGGAGTTGATCGGCACGGGACCCGCAGACATCAACCGAGGGTCACAGCAAAGCACGGTTTGCTACCGTTGATCACCGGGAAACTCGGGAGAGTTCGTAGATTGAGTAAACAATTTATTGACGGAAAATGTATGAATTGCGCAAGACCTGTACCTAAGGTGTTAACGCATTTTTACTTAGCTTAGGACTATTATACTCATTTACCCACTAAACTGTGGATAATGCGTGCGTATAAACACAATATACACATCACGACACTCAAGGAAATATCTTATAAAACACTGTCATTTCTTTAAAATAAAATCTTCTCCATAAAATTTTTGAAGTATGAAGTTGCCAAATCTGTCGGACAAACTTAGACATTCACACGGTGTTACTCACGTGAACGGCCCCCGAGAAGTGTGTCCGCGCTGACTCCTGAAGGATAATATGAAGTCAGGCTATAAAAATTATTCATTATTGTGTGAAAAAGACAGTCATTGTTTTTAGCTAGTTGAAGGGAGAGATATGAGAAAAATACGTTAGTCATGAGTACGTGTAAGCAAGGATAAGCAACGGGCGACCGTAATATAAGAGGTTTGTTTATGCAGACATTTTAATGTATATCGGAAAGTTATTAAATAAACACTTGTACTATTTTCAATGGATTTTAGCCATACTAAAGTGGTTCATATAGTAAGTTACTTTAAAAACACAAAGAGGTTCAAGATATTGGTTACAAATAATTTCGTAACATTGTACTAGAGGCTAAACTGTGGTGTAGGGAGTCGATCGAAATCCCATATCCAACATTGCCTCACTTTGCTCTTCAAAATATTGTTTTGTTCTTTATAATGAAATAAAAGTCTGTACTGTTTTGAACACTATTTATTTAAGATTAAATGATCTATATGCAGACGACACAATTATTTACTATCACAATCGTAACGTAAAAGATCTTGAAAACGAAATGCAACTGGATGTTTATCATCTTACAAGTTGGCTTCATTTCCTTTTTAATCCATTTTTTGTGTTAATATGTTCTTATCAACATTTTATTTTTTTATCACCATCATCATCAAACTCTTATTCGCACTCGATAGTGCAAAGGGCAATACAATGTTAAATGCGGGCTTTATCGATCATCTGTTACAGGAAGGTAAGGTGGCCAATCTTACACTTCAGGTGCAAGTCTTGAAATAATGAAATATTGAAAAAAATAAATATATTTAATCATGTTAACCCATCCAGGAATGGAACCCGGGACATCAAGATAGCAGTCACGAATTCAAAAAACACTAGTCGAGGATTCTGGTTCTATTTCATATACAGTATTGGTTTCTATATCCACCTGGACGCATATCTAGTTTGTTCTTAAAACATGTTGAATAAGTAATGTGGTGTTAATGCACTAAAAATAAAATAAAACAAAATTTTCCATTCTTTTGAACTTTCACTGAGGATGGTATAATGTGAGAATGGAAGAAGGTAATGAAGACTGAAATGTAACAGGTAGAAAATGGAGAAGAGAAACAAACATCACATTTGTTAGAAGTCTAACGGCAGACAGGACGACTGTTAAAGTGAACGTAGAAAGAAAAATGAAACACGTGTTTATTTTCCAAAAGAACATAGGGGTATTTGTTCATTTTGTGATGTCTATCACAATACAAAAAGAGGATATTCCATCGCGAGCGCAATAGAAAATTTATTAAATTATTACGAAAATAAAACTCTCTTATCAGTGATACACAATTGTATTATTTTACAAGAACACTTCTACAGTTTCGGGAGAGCACTACTCCCGTCGACGGTGACTACTATTAGTACATACAGAATATTGTTCACAATCTTACTATCGAATCTATACAAAGAGCAACAAATTAAGGTGACTGTAAACGAAAATATGAAACTAATTATTCGTAGTTGGCGCTTTTATCATTTTTTATTGAAAAATGCAATTTTTCCGTTTATTTTCAATGAAAATTTTACAAAACTTGATTATTATATATATTAATTGTAACTAATACCACAACAATATAATTAAGGTCCTTTTCACAAAATGGTGGTCAAAACAAAAAATATTTATCTTGCTTTTTGTTTTGGGCACCATTTTGTGAAAAGTACCTAAATTATATTGTTATGGTATTAGTTACAATCAATATAGTGTAAAGTTTCCGCAATCTATGTTTTGTAAAAATTCCATTGAAAAAATTATAAAATATATATGTATAATTAGTTTCGTATTTTAATTTAGAATCACTAAATCAGCAATAAAACCTGACGCAGGATGGTTATTTCACATATCTATTATGTTAGCATATATATGGATAGTTGTCTAAAGTACCTATAGATATAGAAACATGATGATATCAATACCGGTTACATAAAACATATTATTTTATGTAATCGGTATTGGTATTTTATTTTTTTAAAGTCATTAAGAATATAACGTGTTTATTTATTTACTAACGGACTCATTCAGTCCAATTGCGTAGTTTCGGTTTCTGACAGTTTTGACCAATAAAACGAGTTCCGGCCACGGTTTCGGTTTGGGCCGAAAATTGGCTGGGATTGGTCGGAATGTGTCGGATTACGTTCGGTTGCACTTGGTAGCTCAATCACAAATAACTATCGACGTGCTTATAAACGACGTGATAACAATTATTCACCGTGGTTGTTTATCGTATTCGCTATCACAATGCAACATCCGTGAACATCTAATATACAATGTCAAAATATTTACGTTTCGCGACGTATAATCCTGCTGCGCAGTCACATATTTGAATTTCACCGGTGTAAATATAGAAAATATTCCAAAACGGCTATTTTTATTCGTATACTTATTTTTTTTTATCATGCTATTTATTGCATTTAGCCGGCGGATGGCAAGCCAAATGTCGAAAAAAGCAGTCGCCATAGTAATTGTAATTTGATTTTCACTTTCTTTTATTAGATACTCCTTACCATTTTGCAAATGCAATATATTGTATTATTTTTTATGGTAAACGCCGATTTTTCACCAGTGAACTGTATTTATTTACGAGGAAAATAAAAAACAAACCAACAGGACCGTTGACTTAGAGATTACACACGCGTTGACTTATGACTGCGATAACTCAAGCATGTTCATTATTGTTCATTGTGATCGCTCAAATTCTTAGCATGTTTTTTAAGCACGTCGATAGTTATTTGTTATTTAGCTACAGGTGTACCTTATGGCTCGTGACTCAGCCACGTGACCTACCTGTGAAATTTATGGCTATGTTTTATTGTGTATTTTATTTAACGCTCATTTGAATAAATTCCTAAGCGCCTAATTTTGGGCGTTTTTAGTGACTGTTAACTTATTCGAATAAGTTTCGGTTTTAGCCAAAACTAGAACAAAAGCTGAATTTTGTTTTTGGTTTTGGCTTAAAATCTTGTTTCGGTCAGTTGCTACGATTGCGACGTTACTAGGTCATTTTTATTGCATGGAAAGTAAGATGATCAGTCTTACACAAGTGACGGTCTAGAAACAATGAAATATTGCAGTGTACAACCACCATAAAAAACAACAACTTTCACGTCAACTCTGCCAGGAATCGAACCCAAGGCGTGGTAGGTGAACGCGCCAACTACTACACTACTAGGCAGACTAATCTTCACTCGATTTCCTTTTTCAGAATTTTTATCTATGGGTATTCAGTATTCTTCATCCGCCAGGACACGTAGACACATTTAAACTAAAACAAGTGTTATAAGTAATAGGTATTGTTTTAAGTCTTGAAAATAAGTTAGTAATTTGAAAAACGATCGTTGTAAAATTCTTTATTTTGTATTTTTATTATAACCATATTTGCATGGGTTAGTGGTCTAGTTGTAGCAATATTTTTAAAAAATATATGGACAGCCCACATTTTATAAAACTGTTCCTACAATATGAAATATGACTTTTAAACTTGTCTTAATAAAAAATATTGTGAAAGTAGTTAGAGGACATACGATTTCCATATTGATTAATGATTTATCTTTAAACTTAATTTATTATATTTAATATTCTTTGTTTGATCGATGTTTTAATTTTTATTATTTTATTTGAATTGCAGTTTTGCCAACATTTTTTTAGTTTTATATGTATACGGGTTATTTTATTTATTTGTTTGATTCACAAACAATTAAAAATAAAATAATATATGCAGAAATATTCAGATAAAAAAAAGACCCTACTTATTTTTCATCAATTACACGTAAACACTAATCAAATATCTATTGAAATAAAATTTACTGTAAAAATTATTAAAATCATATTATTTAAAAATCATTTTTTCGTTTAAAAATAATAAAAAAAATATGTTACGAAATAAAACTAGCAATGTAAGTTATTAAAATTAAATTATTGCAAAAATGCATACATTGATACTTCTTAAACCTAAACAATCCAGTGTCAAAAACGTCAATCTCTACTATCTAATCTTTTCAATGCTGTTGTATAATATGCACATTCTTAATATTAAATGTGTTATGTCTTTACTCTATTATTTTTTAATTAATTTACACTTTGTCTGAGCACCCAATGATGTGTGTAAAATGGCCACTAAAGCCAGCCAATGACAGGTCATAAGCCCTGTAAATGGCTAGACATCTATATTCCCTTCTCGAAATGTTTTCCCTCTCTGCTGCATCAAATAAAAAATTTTGTGTGATATTTTTTATGAAAAATTTTTTGTGAATAAAGACTTTGTGGAAAAAAACTTTGTCTCTCATAATTTTTAATTTCCTTCTACGACTTTTAAGAAAATAAATGGAAAGATTTTTTTTTTTTTTTCCATTAGACAAATTTATTTTAACATCGCTGGTGCAAAGTAAACAGCGTTCACAAATTGAGGGGTGAACAACCTACCTACCTTACACAGAACTTGTTCGCTACAATGGATCTCATTTTGACATTAATTGGGTTCTTTAGAAATTATTATGAACCCGATGACATTTAAACAAGCCATCGACAACATAATCAAATAATATATTTGCCATTATTAACCACAAATTGAAATTTCTCCTCGTTTAAAACTGAATGCGATTCTTGCTTTCAAAAATGAATATCTAATGTACTGAAATAAGCTAAATCATCTACCCATGAGATTAATTTGAAGTTACATTCATACGAGTATATACATGTTAAAATTTCAATCAAAATTATTGACTTCAAATTTATGACGTATAATGTTTGTGTTTCATAAAATATAAGGACGAGAGCTAGAACAAGATTAGAAATATTATATTTCTTAAATTACAAACAATACCAGGACTACATAAGTACACAGAAACCTATTTTTACACAGGGAATACGTTCCATACAGAACAGTGTAAAAAAAGTACACGAAACAAAGATGTTGGATAGGTTTCCTTATATACAAATTAATTCAGAATTTATAAAAAAATATATTATTTACTATTTATGGTCCAATATTTTTTCTTTCAACTCTTATGTGGCTGTGGTAAAACTAGAGCCTACATAGGATACAAGACTTGATATACCTCTCTTACTAAAAATTTGTAATTTAATATACTTTTAAAAGATACAATTTATAACATTTCTTGATTTAAATTTTAACAAAAAAGTTTCAAACTTTTTATTAAGCTCTGTCTTGTATTATTTTTAATATAATTTTTTGCACAATTATTTTTTTATACTTACACACCCACACACACACGCACCCTCTCCGTCATTCATTCCACACGCTCATGTTCCCTCTCCCTCATCATTCACGCATACACACATTCACATACACATGAATACAAACGTCACACACATTTAATTACGTAAACTCTTTTCTTATATATTATGAGTAATTAGAAATACAGTGGTTTTTTTTAAATTGGCTCTAGTATTGTTAATATTTTTCTACTTATTTTGTTTATGTAATAGCTGTTAAAATCCCAAATAAATCAAATAAAATAAAAATTATGTATTGAAGTTATAAAGTTGTATTTTTTGTAATCTTCAAATTTATATTTTTAAATCAGATTTGGAAAGTAAAATTTGTAAAAATATACTAGATTTTAATTTTAAAAATATTTATCACAATAAATCTGTTTTACTGTAAAAGATATGGCATAAGATAGAACTTATGACAAAGAAGACAGAGACGCCGTTCTGTGGCCGGTGTTTGTGTGAAAGTGACAAAAACTAAAGTATAAATTCGTTCAAGTTGGCTATTCACAATAAGCGGGGGTGCCCACTAGTTATATGACCGGTGTATTTATGACTGTCAATTTTTTTTTCTATAACAGACCTAAATTATATTATGATTTTTATAAATTATGGAAAAGGATTAATTTAACAGTATCTCTGATCATAAGAATATTATATCTTTTGCTTGTGGTAACGCGGTGTTACATCACCGCGTGTAAAGAAATTTTGTTGCACTGCCTTTCAAGAGTTAAATATGTATAACAGGATATCAAAATACTTGTGAAGTGAAAGAGCGATCTAGAACATTCCAATAACGAAAAGTATAATTATACTATTTGACGCATTGTTAAAAAAAAAATAAGACCGTGGTATTTCAAAACCGTGTAAAAAAATCGTATCAAACGAGGTTACAGTATATGCTTACAAAATAATATTTTTTATGAAATAAATTTAAAAAATAAACAAAAAAATGCATTCAGGATTACAAAATATCATCATCATCATCGTTCTCTTTCCGCACCTAATGGTGCATAGAGCACTGCATTGGTAGTCCAATCGCAGCGTATCTTGATCATTTTTATTACATGAAGGTAAGATGACCAGTCTTACGCTTCAGGTACCAGTTCAGGGACTATGAAATATTCCAGTGTGAAAACACCCATTTAAATCAATATTTCACATCAACCATGTCGGGAATCGAACCCGAGACCTCTTGCATGGCAGGCTAACACGCTGACTATTACACCACGAGGCCAACGAGAAATAAAAAAACGATATGATGTTTATAATATTTATGGCAGGCACCACATCAAACAGTATGAAGGCTATCAGTAGATCGGATATTTACTGGGTAAAAACAATATGCAGCCTATATAACCTGCATAATACCTATTCTCCTCCACGGATGCGTACTGTGGCACCTCATTAAGCCCAAAACAGAAAAATACTGAGTTTTAAGAACAAGTGCCTCAGATGAATTTGTGGGTGTTCGGCGGTTTGACTTTGCAAGAATAAAGTAATAAAAGAACAGACAAAGCAAACTCCGTGACAGGCGCCGTGGCGCAGTTGGTTAGACGGCCAACCGTGAAACTGGCGTCGCGGGTTCGATTCCCGCCAGTTGCAAGAAGAAAGTCCAAGAAAGTTTTTTTTCTTAATTGGTCTAGGTGTAGTGGTGTATTTTTCATTACCTCCTTCCATATCCACTCTATCCCACTTGCTGACAAGCCGCAATTTAGAGGCTTAGCGCTTTATTCTCTTTAAAAATAAAAAAATAATTTTAAAAAACTCCAGGCCAGGAGGCCCAACTATAGTGGTGAATTACATCACAGAACACCCAGGCTTGAGAAAAATCACATTTTAATTTTTGTGATCTCACCGGGAATCGAACCCGGTACCTTCCGTCTGGGAATCAAGCGTCTTGACCACTACACCACGGAGGCCGCGATACGGTTAGCTGGGCCATATTTTGCAAATTCCTTCTAGGAGCCCGTCGGCAATAATGTCAGAACTACAGCACGCAAACCTGCCTTAAGAGGATGCAAAGGAGTTGGCAGCTGACAGAGATACCTGTAGAATCTTCCTTGACGCAATATGCTCCAACTTAGGAGCGGACATAGAATAGTGAATATTTATAGCTCTTTCGTCTTAAAAGTTAACTTTGTGGTCGAATATTTTTTATATAAGTAAATATTTGGATTTTTATCTATTTTTCTTATTTTTTGGGGATATCAACAGTAATACATGTTACAAAAATATAACAAATAAAATATATAGAGAATAAAACCAATGACAGATATCCACAGAAATTCATTAAATACACGTACAATATATACTAGTGTGTTTGTGTGAGTGTAAGTGAGTGAGATGGTGGGTGAGTGGGTGTTATATTGTTTTGGTTATTCACTTACTTACTTTTCTATACCTACCAGTTTCCAGACGTATCTACCTCTCTCTTTATCAGAACACCAATTACACTGACATGCAAATCCCACTATACACCTTCACCATTATAGTAGTTGCATAATACAAATATAAAACCGACTCTGTCTTTGCATACATATCCCGTTTCCTCTACATTCATACATCTTTTCACTAACGCACACTAGTTATTTCGACTTTTGACATGCCCATCTTCAACTCAGTCTTTTTTTTTCCACACGTGGATATTGGGTGGAACGGGTATACAAGGGAGCGCCTGCAAAATATTTTTACATGTTAATGTACACAACTTGTTTTGCAAAGTAAACTCATTAATATGGACATTGAAATGTTCATAAACAATGCTTCCATAAAAGAAGAGTTATGTTTATATGTATGAACCCTAAAGTGAAATTATTTTACCCGTGGCGGGTACTTAGTACCTTGATACATACATTTGGATGTTCTCTAAAGTTTGTGCATAAATTTAAGGGTTAATTAAAAGCCATGTCTTGCTGTAAGCGTGAAGTTATTTCATGCATAAAATACTCAAAATGCTCTCCGAGCTTTAAAAATAAGCCAAAAAGAAAGGTATGCCCTTTTGGCATATTTTAATTACTTCTAAAGCTGTTAATTTTTACAAATGACCTAATTTTAAATTATTTTTCTATTGAGCATTGCTTAAGTATGTCTAAATGTTTGCAGACTGGCTGGATTTCCTCACAAGGTTTCAGCTCTTTTACTTCACAAAAGTCAACAGATGGAAAAGTTGAGGAAATGTGGATGTTCAAACATAGGCAGAATGGTGAATGTTACACAATGTGTAAAATGGCCACTTAAACCATCCAATGACAGGTCATAAGCCCTATAAATCCCTAGACTTCCATATTCCCTTCTCAAAAATGTTTTCCCTCTCTATTGAAATAAATTTAAACATGAATAACTCCCTAAGGAGGAAATCCAGCAAGTCTGCTAGCATTTGGACATACTCAAGCAATGTTGAATTACTACCTCGTAAAAGAAGAAGTATAAAAATTGGAAAATTGTTTTCAGGCTTTGCCTAGTAGGTGATTTGGTTCAGCCGGATGAATGTAACCCACGTGATAAATGTTTCAGCTCTTTTACTTCACAAAAGTCAACAGATGGATGAGTTGAAGAAATGTGGATGTTCAAACATGGGCAGAATAGTGAATGTTACACAGTGTGTAAAGTGGCCACTTAAAACAGCTAATGACAGGTCATTAGCCCTGTAAATGCTTAGACTTCCATATTCCCTTCTCAAAAATGTTGACCATTTTTAGTTGGATGAAGGTAAGATGGTCAGTTTTACGCTTCAGGTTGCAGTCAAGAGACCATAAAATATTCTTGTGTATGATAACTTTAAAAAAAATATTTCATGTCAATCGAACCCGAGACCTTTTGCGTCATAGGCAAACGCGCCGACTTTTTATCTACGTACTTACGTACTCTGTGAAGTATTTATTGAATAGATGGTTTTAACTAAACATATATCACACACACTACACTGGACTGACGACTAAAGCGTAATACTAATTATTATCTTCCTCTTTGAGCATATTGTTTGTTATTTGATATCTAAATTTGTTGCAACAGAGAGGGAAAACATTTTTGAGAAGGGAATATGGAAGTCTAGGCAAACATTTGGACATACTCAAAAAATAGTCAACACATGTCACCAACAAGCTACAGAAAGTGGCTTGGTGGAATTTTAGTTTTAGTAAAAAACAAGAAAATTGAAATGTTAAAATGTGAATTAATATAATTATTAAATAAAATAAAAAAATGTTTTTTGAAAATATGTTTTACAATTATTGATAGAGTACTAATTCAGTACCTTGTGCACTTTAAGGTGTGAATAGGGGAATTGGCATTATTTTGATATTTGATTTTGAACCATTGTAATAATAAATAAACGTAAGCGATTATTTATTAACTGTTTAAAAAAAAAACTACGGTTTATAAAATAAGTAGGTATTTTTTTTTAAATATTCACTTTCATCTTCTATGTTTTTTTTTTATAAGGTAATATTTGCGTCCTTATGATTTACCAAATATTTTATTTTCAACGAGTTGTAAATAACTCAGTATTAGAAAATGGAAATCAAGTTGGGGTAGAGTGGGATTCGAATCACGGACCTTTGAGCCGTGAGTCCGAGACACTAGCTACGGGACCACAACCTGATTTGAATAGCCCATCATCATTGTTTTCTTTCTCGCACAGAATGGTGCATAGGGTGGTTCATTGGTAGGTATACCAACCGCAGTCTATCTATCGCGTATGGCACAATAATTTATGAAGATTAGCGAAGCGGCTATTAATTGTTAAATGGCAAATTTTTACAAACAGCTAATAAAATAAAATTTTCAATTATTTTCCTATTAATTGTTACTAATCTGAAAGTAAATCAAAGTATAAAAAATCACTTTTAAAGAAATAAAAAAAGAAGTCTAGATATTTACAAGGCTGTCTTTGGCTGGTTTAAGTGTCCACTTTACACACTGTGCATTATATTTTAGCATCAATATTTTTTTATTTTTCAATTACATCTAACTGAATTATTTTACCTAAAAGGCAACGCTTAAAAACATTTTTCAATTTTTATTCTTCGTGTTGGACCAGTTGGTTAAATCAACAATATTTTAAGTATGTCCAAATGATTGTTGACAAAGACTGGATTTTACTCCCTAGGGAGTTATTAAGATTTACATATTCCAACAGAGATGTAGAACATTTAAAAAAGGGAATATGGCAGTCTTGGCATTTACTATGCATTTTTATTTATATTTAATAAAATAAGCATGTTGCCAAACATTCAAACTGCAGTAAGTAAATATTATAATGTAATCCCTTACCGAATTTTCAGCTTCGAAAGTAGAGTTCATTAAAATATCTAATAACTTTTGTTTTATGTATGCATAGCAATACGATCTATATAAATCATTATACTGTACCTATTAACACTAGCAAAGTTCGTATGTTTACTTGGTTCACCGACAGGCATAAATACATTGACATAGGGTTATCAAACATTCGAACCCACTGTACCCGTTTCTTAATCAAGACTCTCATTACGTTAATACGCAAAACCACAACAATATTATGCTTTCATTAAAATACATATGTGTATTATATACACACGAGTTTTTATTTGTTATGCTGAATAATGTACCTTGGTTGAAAATTAAAATTGTTTATTCCCATAAGTTTAAAACTGTTATGTTTACGAGGGCTTAATCAAAGATTGTAAAACCTTTATTTATATCAAATGAATCACGTGTCGTAGATTTTCATGGCTTGAATTTAGATCAGCGTCGTCACTCGCTTCCAAAAACAGATTAAGTGCATAATTTATCACTAATTTTACGATCTGAAAAGAATTTCATTTCCCTGCTAGAAAAATTCGCCGCCGAGACGAAATTAATTAAAAGAAATGGCCAACCCCTTGACACAAGTGGCAACATGGTGCTTTTTGAAGCGAAGAATTAATCCGTTGTTTTATTCTTTTTATTTCAATTAAGGTGAACAGTCTTGCAGTTTTTAATCTCCAAACATCCAATTGTCACAGACTTGAGCAAAATAAATTCATTTCAAACTAAATTTTAACGGGCACCTTTATGGCGCGTTTTATTGTGGCAATAAAAACACCATTCACTTAGAGCCATCTTTCGTTTTAATTTATTCATTTTTGTCGAGTAAATAATTTTCCTCTATATCTTTGAAATTATGGTGCGATGTGAAAAAAAGTCGCTTGTCTCCTTATTTCAGTGGTTAGCATAAGTCTCTGGACTATATAACTGATGAAATAAGGTTAAACTTCAAAATGTATTTTTAAGCGTGAGACAGATCACTTTACATTTATGTAACTTCTTTTGACTGGATCTGGGCCTGTATTTTAATGGGAAGTTCTTATTAATCTTCAATTTTATTGGCTACGACGGCTACAGATCAGTGTCTCTATCTTCCTTGTTATGTATTATATCTTTGTGCTCTCTCTGATACAAACGTATTGCTGTATTTGCCGACATCATTCTTCTGGTGGCAAGGTTAAATATGGTTTGTATTAATATCGAGCATAGTTATACAAATTTTACTTTTCAAATCCGGTGTGAAAATATCAATTTGAAGATTATAGAAATACAATTTCATCATTTAAAAAATAAGAGAGATATGTCAAGTCTTGTATTGTATGTCGACTAGTGTGACATCTCAGTCACACAAGAATTAAACAGATATTGCACAACGTCCCTGCCAAGAAACGAACCTGTCACCTCAAGCATGGTAAGCGACTGTCTAACTAACTAACTGACTAAGCGACACCCGCTGTCTACTTTACTACCATGCGGATGAATTATTTCCATTCAATTAACTTATTTGGAATTATTAGCTGAGATTTGTAAATATTTTAAGAATATACATATTTTCAAAAAATATATCCATACAGCGTTAAAATCGGCCTTTTAATTTATTTGATAATAAAAGTAACGTTGCAATCAATATATTTTTGGTACGGTTGGAACCGTGTCGCTAGAAATAAAAAAATTGTTGTTTATTAAATCTTCTTTTAAAGAGCAATTTTGGTTTTTATGCCCAAACGCAATGTCCAGAATGTGTAGATTAGTCAATTCTTCCCACAAACTGATTCTTTGGGATGAATCTTTCAGTTTTTCTTTGACCTCTTTGTAATTTATACAGTGTTTGATATGAAAGGATTGCTAAAATGAATGAGGTTTTATTTAAGCTGTTTCTATTCGCATACTTTTTTCTACGGTTAATTTTTGTAGTTTTGTAATTTTTGTAATTAAAAAAATACAAGAAATAGTTAAGGTATTTGTATTAAATATAAAATTAAATTACTAAAATAAATAAATATTAGAACAGGTAAAATAACATGGCGTTCTGATCAATGTTTCGTTATTTGTCTAGTCATGCAAAGATAACGAGATCACTGAGAAAAATACCCGAGTCACTTAATTATAGTTTATCTCAATTTATTGCTGGAATAAGCCTTATACACGGAAGATTTATTTGAGTATTATGACTTGGCAAATATAACATATTGCGACAGACACCTTCATATTATTATCCTCAAAGCTAAATAATAAGTTTGCAGTGAACATTATCGACAGGAAATTGTTTCAGAAATTTGTAATAAAAATCTCCTCAAAGAAATTCAAAAGAACGAAAATTATATTTTTGGAAGTCTAACATTTTGAAAGGAATGAAGTTATAAAATAAAGGACTCAGCAATCTCCGGTGACAACAATTATCATCAATTTGAAGCGATACGAGATACGGATGGCTGGGCCAAGTACTGCAGATGCCTCCGAGAGGTTTATCCACGCTTGCCTACTTTACAATACATCGGGTTCTCGACATCCGCGTCCTAAGAGCTTGTCCAGAAGAAGCGAATTTGCCGCAAAACGTTTTGATCAAATTCGTTCGCACGTTAGCGAGATACTAGGCGCCAATACATCGCGTCCACAAGCATCACGCGAATTCAAAATACACGCGTAAATCGCGTGCACTTCGCCAGACTCGCGCTTGATTCGCGATTACGTATTACGCACGAGAGAATCGCGGTAAATTCGCCCTTTTTGGACAAGCTCTAAACTTCCCGTGCTGACTCTCTTTTGGTGACTATCCAGGAAAAAAATTACTCTTATCACGTGAGATTTTATGTGGCTGTCCTCAAGGCTCTGTTATGGGTCCATTTTTGTAGAATGTATTGTTTGATATTTTTTTCGATCTTCCCCATCCTTCATCATGAATAACCCAGGTTTTTACCAATGATGGATTTATTTTTACTGAGGGAAAAAGCCGCAAATCCCAGTAATTAGACTCAGTTAATGCATTTAATAATAGATGTTCGAAACAAATTTAGTTTTGCTCCTCAAAAAACCAATTTTCTCTATTAAAAGACAACATTGTGTGTCTTTCTATTCAATTCGTAGGCACTTCTATTGGAGCTTCAAATTTGGTTTCAAACTTGAAACTCTTTGGTGCAATTCTCGAAAGAAATTTGTCTTATCCGGGTTGACTTTTGAAATTTCAACGGTCTATTATAAACCCATTTTCTTAGGCATCGTGTGCTATGCAGCTGGCTGTTGGGCTCACCGATGTGAGTTGCAATAAAAATAATTCGCCTAAAAAGGCGAATTATTTTAAGTGTACAAAGACAACCTCTCCTGGCTCTTTCTAGAGCATATAGAACATGCTCGACAGATGCACTCCCGGTTTTAACGGGCTTGTCCCTTATGGATCTGGAGGTCCAGAGAACATCTACGAATTTTCACTTAAAAGGAAAGCGTCTCTCTGTTGGTGGCGTCCGTCTACTCCCAACTGAAGGAATGTCTCAATCAGATATAAAAAAATCTCTTTTAATGCTCTTCTTGATGCTTGACAATTGCGATGGAAATCTTCCTCTTCTGAGAGGGTTACCTTTCTTTTTTCTTTAGTTTTTATCAGAACATGGTAAATTCAATGAAAAATTGTGTTTTTTTAAATACTATTGATTCCCCTTCGGGCTGCTGCGGATATCCAAATTAATCGTCTGAACACATCATGTGGTTTTGTCTCTTTTCCGCTAGCCCTGTTATTGTTCCTGTCGAATATACGAATTTGGTGGCTTCCAAAAATAATTTACAGGATTTTAAAAAGTTTCGTTATCATTTCGGCGAATTGATTATGTCCAATCAATTTATTCCTAGTCAGTGAAGAATTCACTTCCCTCTTTTCCTCAATTCAATGGAGTGCATTTTAAATACTTCTGGATTTTCTTTATCAGCACAAAGATGGCCAGGCTACAGATTACAACGAGCTCCTTCGGGTAGTTTTTTTTGTTCGAAAACGAGCAATTTTCCTACATATGTAGGGATCACCAAGGAGACTTTTGTCCTCAGATGCGGTGTGGGGTATGTGGTGAGCTGCGATTCCTGACACTGAATATCTATTTAAAGTATGTTTTTTTCAATACGATAGTACGTTATAGTAACTGGAACTTTATATTCATCACCATTTTTAATCCACATCCAGTGGTGCATAGAGAAGTGCATTGGCGCTCTTATTGCAGCGTAAATGAATGAGTTTAGTTTCATGGAAGGTAAGGTAATTAGTCGTTTGCTTCAGGTAACATTATATAGTCCATGAACAAAAAATTACCTAAGCGAGATGATTATATTAACTTCATTTTAATGATCTTAAATGGGCTTCATTTAGTATATATCGACGCTGTGCTCTAGCACTATTCTCTGCATATATGGAAAATATTAATATAAAATTTTCTGCTCAAAAGTTTTAAGATATTGTATTTTGTTTTGATTATATAAACTCTTTATGCGTTCTAAAAGAATCGTTTTTTATTTTTTTTTAATTATAAATAGAAAAAATATCTTTACTAATCCTTAGAAAATATCAAATATAGTTTATACAGGTAAATAGCAGACTTATTGTCACTGGCAATCTTTTACAGTCAAACCGAACATATTTTTATTTTTTTAAAACCAACACGGTCATAAAAAAAAGTATAGTAAAATAAAATATATATAAATAAACACACATATATAAATACATACATACATATAAACATAAACAGACACATCCATATATATATGTTTACATATATACATATACACACATAAACATGTATGCATACACAAATACACATACATACATGCATACGCGTACATATATATAAATAATAATAAAATGAAGAAAACTTATAAATAAAATTAAAAATAAAAACTAATTATTTTGCTTTTTAATAGCAACTAAATATTATTTTCAATTTTGACATGTTTTTTTAAAACAATATTTTGTTTCGTTTAAAATATCTATCGTGTTAAAGTTTTAAACGTAACGAATGTATTCATTCTTACCCATTTAAGTTGTTCCTTTTTCTTTCATTTCCATCTCCTCTCCTCTCCTCATAGTATAGTGTTAACTTTTTTTTTTTTTTTTAGTTAATCTTTCTTTTAATTTTGTATAAAATTATAAAATTCAATATGTCTATGTACGTCCATGTAATTTTCTCAAACTGAACGGTTTGGGTAGGTAGGAAGAAATTGCATTAAGGCAATATGCCCGCCCTTATATGTATAAATATTGTATAGGTACATAAAGTATTGAATAAATAAATAAATATGCTAATAATGATAACATACTAAGTGCTTGCAATATTAAGAAAAAATGAAAAGTTAAATAAATGAATGAATAAATAATTAATAAATAAAACAATTATTCACTTCATATACATTTACATTACTTTGTTACGTCTTCCAAATATTAATTAAATAGTAGGTGTAAAAACTTGTACCACATTGGTATTATGTTTTTTTTATTAAAACTTTCAACACTCTTATAAACGTTCAGCTTCGTGGTGTAGTGGTCAGCGCATTTGCCTACCATGCAAGAGGTCTCGGGCTCGATTCTCGCCATGGTTGACACAAAATATCTACACACTTTACACTAGAAAATTTCGTAGTCCCGGGACTGGCACCTGAAACGTAAGACTGATTATCTTACCTTCATGTAACTAAAATGATCAAGATACTCTGCTATTTGAATACCGATGCAGTGCACTATGCACCATTAGGTGCGGAAAGGGAATAATGATGACGATGATGATAAACAAATCGATACAATTAAGGTACATTCTTTGTTGTTTTTGGTAGATTTTCATATACCGTATGACTTGATAAAATACGAGAATCAAAATTTACAGAAAACAATTATCGTATTATATTTTGATAACAATAATATTAATTAATATTCAATTGAATTAATTTTATTTTTTAACACTTATCAAACTGTATTTTAACTAAAAGTAATTGTAGGGTAAACATTTTCCAAGCAAAACGCGAATTATGCAAACGCAAACAGGAAGACAACACAAAGACGAGGTTTCCATGGCAAATATACTCACCATGCTCGAATCAGTCATGAAGAGAGGGAGAAAAATTAAATTTGTATTTTTGAAAGGAAAAAGTTGAGTGAATAGATTCAAGCATTTCTTTCTTACCTACCAACCCCTCCAGCTAACAGTATAAAGAACTTTTAATCCAAAAAAATCTCAATTTCCTTCGACAATAGCATGTAAACACTACATCCCCAGTCGCTCGGAACAATGCCTATTTCTGATCGTCTTATGATTTTTATGAAAATTCGCATTTATATTTAATTCACCCCTGTAACAACCCCCGCCTGTGATTGTGTATAATAATATAATGTGAATCCGTTCAAGTAGCGCTTTTGTCTGTCGAAGAAAATGGCGTTATTAAAAAATCATGTTTGAAAAGGCTTTATTCAATCCACGGCTTAGACGCCTGAGAAATGTATGAGTAACTCGTATCTCCACTTACCTCCAGTCAGATTTGCAACTTTAAGCGCCATGTATTTCAGTAGAATCACTTACGAAATTACGTTTTTCAAGTATTGATTATACATAATATATTAGAAAGCCTCATAAGGTACATATTTTTACTATTTTTCTTTGCATTTCATTTATATTTCGGTTGATTATTTTTTATTTATGTCTAAATTTCATTTTTTCTAAATAAATAGCTGAGTTCTATTTTTTTAATGTGTATTTTATTCGCGGATCTGACAGACGTTGTCCTGCCCGAACATTGGCTTGCCTGCTATTACCTCGGAAAAGACTTTTCATTGATAAGTAGGTACCTAGTTACTTGTTCGTGATTAAATTTCAAAACTAAAAATTTTTGATATTCAAATATTGAATTTAACTAGGTACTATGTAGGTACTTGTTAAAGGTTGAATTCCAAAACATAAAATAAATATTTTTCCAATTATGGCATTTTTTGCAAACGTCAAACTCCGGTCTTTTTATCAACAGAGGGGTGTGCAATTATGATTTTTTTAAATAAATTAAATTAAAAATTATTTTAGTATTAACAAAAATCCAATAAAAATAAATAAATGGTTAGAAATTATAAAAAACAAATGATGTTTGTAAACATTCAAAAACAAACTATTTTTATACACTAAAAAAACAACATCTTTCATTTTTTTTGAAAATGCATTCTCCTCGACCAAGCAACCTGGTAGATCAATGAATAAAACATTTATGCTCCTTACTTCCTTTTTACATATTAGATTTTAATATCTACGAACCCGCACAGCGCAAAAATCTATATTCCTCTGAAAACCGCACGTAAATCGGTTACGCTGTTAAGGAGACAGAGGAATTATATATATAAAGATGTAGAAGATAGAATGCACTTTTTTCCTTACATGAAATATATTGGGGAATTAAATAAGTTTTCGTTGTTTTTCGTTCAACGTCTTTCGGCTTCAGTTCGTACGGCACACAATTTCCTTGCTTTTGAATCATTCCATGTGCTTTTAAACGTTTGACAACTATTGTGTGATCAGCTCCCAATGATACTGCAACTTCGCTTTGTGTCTGATATGGGTCTTCATCGAGTTGCTGCTCGAGTGCTTCCTATTCTACGTTTTCAAACTTTTTCGGTGCGCCAGAGCGTGTTTTATCTTGTATATCAAAATCGTTATTTTTAAAGCATCAAAACCAATCTCTGCATTTTGAAAAAAAAACATGCAGCAAAATTTCTCTAAAATACCTTTTTTGGCACTAAATTCTACATGTTTAACGACATGAAAAAATGGGATTGAACATATACTGTCATTTTAAGCCTAATGGCGGAACTTCACGATGAAGTTCGCTTTAGTATTGCCCAATGTAAAATATGTATTATTTATGATTTAGATATGCTGAATTTATTTTACTAATGTGGTACTCTATGGACAAAAATGTTAAGTAACGGTTTGATGATGGTGAAAAGTTTTATAATTAACACTTTGTCTGACATTAAATTTAATTGCGAGTATTTTTGTAACATTTTTCGTTTAAATCACAACTCAATTTATTGTTTTTTAAAGCAATTTCTTGTAAACGTAGCTTTCGGTTGACATGCAAATGCACTTCATATGCACAGTATATATTCAGAGCTAATTTAAAATAGTCGGATCGTATCAGGGAACCAGGATGTGTCTGGAGGTTATACAAGGAGGTACAAAACATACATATTGAAAAGCAGGGGCGTACGGTGACACTTTTAACTTGTGTCGTCCTTTTACATTATTCCATTTTAACAAGATTAGTTTTTATCGCTTTTTTAAAACTAATTAAAAGCTCTAAACTAAACATTATTTAACATAATCATAAATTAATTTATGGTTTAGTTGGCCTTTATGATAGTTTTGCCATTTTAAATTCGAATCACCGAATATTTTTTCGTTATAAATAGCTCGTGACATTCCAATAGATAGAAGCAGTCAACAATGTTATGAAGAATACGTAAGCCAGTAATCATTTTAGTCTTCCAGACTCCGTCATGAGGTTTCTTTCGGTTGTTCCTCATGATGCGTACATGAAGGACATTATGTTTCATACGTTTTGATGTAAACATGTCTAAAAAACTTATTTAAGAGATATGGTTTTGAATATTTATTCTCGCATACTGTGCTGTAATTCATTAATGAAACAACAAAGCATCTTGACTTTATACTCGTTAGACTTTTCAAATTAAAGCTTTGTATAGTTATATCTTATTTTTAGTGGTAGGGAAGAGTGTTTTCTAAGTTCCTGATGTCACAAGAACCTATATTTGTTTAATATACATAATGATTTAAAAACCAATCAACTTTATTCTGTTGCATATATGCTCATTCATGCTGCAGGGAAATATGTAAATATGACTCAAGATTTGTCACTTTTATAAATTTATCTGTTTTCTGAGTGCCACCGACATAAACATTTCCATATTCTCGGATTCTGATTTATGCCATGTATTTCCAACTAACTTTGGTATATATCACAGTGCAAAATAATAAATATTATCGTAAGTACTATAACTTTGCTGGAAATAAATCATTAATGATCGATTCATGCGTTTAAAATTAATTGTCAGCTAATTTTGACTCCTCATACTGTTCTTGAGACATCGGAATAACATAAAGGATGTGATTATAATAATGTGTCACTTTACAATACATTTATAATAATTATGTTGTTTTTTTTTATGATACACCTCTGATAAAAAGGGAGTTGTGAAATAGACCGAAGGAAACAGTGATACGAGAACACTCGCGTCTGGGAACTTCATACCAGGAAAGTAAAATGTAGGATGTAAATTGTAATTTGAAAACTCACTATTAATAATTCAAGCTAAATGCGTGGACACCGAAATACTAAAATATCGTTTTAATTCATTCTAGATTTTATTCCAATGTCAGAAATATTGCGAAAACATAATATACCTGTTTAGACGATTCTGCAGAGAAATATTAAATTCTAGGGAATTTGAACAATATTTCTTTATTTTATTAATTTACCCACAAAAACAAATTATCTCTAAAATGTATTATTTACATGAAATATCATAAGTATTCATAATGATCAATTAAAAACCGGTTTTTTAATAAATAAAAATGTCGCAAAAGCGATGAAACTGGTCACTGGATATTCGAAATTTGTGGATTAAAGTATCACTCGTCTTTTGTTTCTTTAATAAATTAGAATGAACTTCCATCAAGAATTGTCACTTACAAACTTGAATGTTTTAATAAAAATAAAGTTCTTATAATATTTAAAACATTAACTTTGTAATAAAATAAATAAAATCAAACTTTTTTAACCACTTTTTTTTCTACCGACCGGTTTCAAAGCTATACAAGCTTTTTTATCAAGGTATACTTAACTACCCTTAGCTCTGTAGTCAAACATATAAATAAATGTGAGTAAATATTTGTATACAACCATTTACCGACTTTTTCAATGTATCGATTTGAAGACATGCGAGCTTTTACCATAGTGTTGAACAAATATATGTAAAACCATTGTACTGATTAGATACACGCTTTTTAAAGGCCAAGATTTTAATGTTACTAATCATCTTAATTTTAAATCTAAACTTGTTTCAAAAGAGAGGGAAAACATTTTTGAAATAGAATATGGAGTTCTAGGCATTTACAGGACTTATGACCTGTCATTAGGTGGTAAAAGTGGCCCCTTTACACACTTTGTAATATTCACCATTCTTCTTATGTTTAAACATCCACATTTCCTCAACTCTTCCATCTGTTGACTTTTGTTAAGTGTAGTAGGTGCATTGGTTCAGCCGGATGAATCACAAAAACACTTAACAAATGTCAACAGATGGAAGAGTTGAAGAAATGTGGATTTTTAAATATAGACAGAATGGTAAATGTTACACAGTGTGTAATGTGGGCACTTCAACTAGCCAATGATAGGTCATAAGCCCTGTAAATGAATAGGCTCACATATTATCTTCTTAAAGATGTTTTTCCTCTCTTTTGTAATAAATTTAGATATAAATAACTTCCTAGGGAGTAAATCTAACCTGTCTGCAAAAAGAGACATACTCAAAACATTGTTGACCTTAATTTCAATTATAATTAACTCGTTTTGAAAAATATTTTTTCTTAGCGCTGCCCGCATTACCCACAAGAACTGGACGTTTTATTCGTCCGCGGGCGAATGAAGTATACAATTTTGTGAAATAGAACTAGAAGCGCAAATGAGTAGATGGAGTATCAGTTACCTATTTGCGATAAACTACTCCATATTCGAAGAAAACTTTAAGTAAAAATATTCCTTTCATAGACGGAATCCCTTGCTTTCTAAATCTTTTATTAGTCTGTTCATGATTAAAGTTCATAAAACTGATTGTTCTTTTTAAAAATTACGATTTCTTTGGGTTTACTTTACCTTACTTTTCATTTGCCTTAATTCACAAGCTAACAAAGATAGGTTTTTTGAGTAAGTCTAAATTTTTGTAGAATAAAACTGGATTTAACCCCCTACTTCTTCTTCTAGTGCCTTGCCTGGCGATCACTACAGCGAAAGCAAATGTATCTGTCCTGGGCTAATTTTACATTTCGCAGCCAGGACGACTGCTTATTGATGTACTCGCCGTAGTGATTCCTGGGAAAATATGACTAGAGTGGTTTCCCATTGCCTTCTCTGGTGGATCTTCTGTCGGAGTTACCTTCCCTTAGCTGGTTGGTTTTGGTTTTGAGGCGCCAAAAACTCGCCTTTCATCCTCTCGTTGTCCGCTGTGATCACACCGTTTTGAGTGTGATCCTATTGCCTGGGGTTTGCGACGTAGACGTTGACGAGTTGGACTAGTCAGTAGTGTTAACGGTGGAATGCAACTGGGTATTTGCTGCATTTTATAGAATCACATCCTCCAGCAAGATGTGATTCACTGCGACTCACTGTGAAATTTAAAAATTAAAAATAAAAATAGTCTGAATAAAAATGAATTACTTTGCAATGTCCCAGGTTTGTGAAACTACATGTTTACAATAGAAAATATATTATAGCTTTATTGTGTTATAGCTACCATGGGCAATCATGATTGCAACCGGCTACAAATTTTCGGTTTTCGAAGTACCCATATTTTTTTTATGTTTTCCGTGTGAAGACGTTTAGCGGGTTTACATTATAATTGTATGGGGTTCAATAATGTCAGAAACAAAAAAAAACGTTTTGTCATTCCTACAAACGAATCCGATCATCTCAAACGATATCGTAGAATACCATGGTGCAATTATGAATATTCCCTAGAGAGTTGTTAATTTGGGGATATTTATTTTTTCGATGCCAATTATTTCATGAGTATATGGCCACATTAATGATTGAACGTCAAAAAATATAAACACATAAAATCAAACATGATGATTTTCATTTAGAACATTATCGCGACCTTAAACATAACCTAATACACATAATTAGGTTGCATTGACCAAACCGTATTAGTTTTATTTTCATTTTTGAGGCAGTTTTATACACCATTAGACGTAAAATCATCAGTGTAGCTAATATATAAAGCAAAGTGTCACATAAAAAATAAAAAATCTTCAAGTTAATCACTCTATAGAAGGTAAGAAAGATCAAGAATACCACCACAGAACTTATGACGTCGCGGGCGGTGTAATTTCGAAGTTTTGGTGAGGGTTTTCAAAATAACAAAACTTCAAAAAATTATACAGACGATAATACAATACCTAACAAGAAATAAAAATTTTTGGCGAAAACTTTTTTTTTATACCAATTTTTTTCAAAATATGAATTTCCCATTTAAAAATTGGCATTTATGTTTGAGATTGAAATTATCTGTTTTTTAACCAGAGGTCTAGTGGTCAGCGCGTTTGTCTACTATGCAACTGTTCTCAGGCTCAATTTCCGACGTAGTTGGCACTAAATATTTATTTTGAAAGGTGTTTTCAAAATGATGATCAAAAAAGTTCGTAAAATATATATATTTTTTTAAGAAAACATTTCTATTACCGATATTTTTTTTACTAGGAAAAACTATAGCAATTACATAAATAATCACGTTTAAAATAGTAGATACATCCAGTTAATGTTTTAAACATATATATAAGAGTAAAATATGTTATACACTAATAATAAATGACCAATTCGAAATTTACTTATGATAAAAAACATTCAAGATATTATAAAGTAAATTAATTTTAAGCGGAAAAACATTACTTTCAAAGAAAAATTTTAAGTCATAAAAAGTCGTATTAAAATATTTAAATGAAAACGAAGTAAGTTAAATTTAAATTTTAACGAATTCACCGTACATGTTTTTGGGCTATGTATTATAAAAAAAATAACCTCTTGTATCGATTTAAGTGGTCAATATTTATAAAAATGTGCTTTAAAAGATAGAGACTATGGATAAAATTGTACAAAATTGTTAACAGAAAAGACAAATCAGTGTGTTCTCTGTGTACATTGTATTGCTTAAACCAATACTGCCTTGAAAAATACGATTTTTAGTTTGCCTCGTCAACGAATACATAAATCAACGCGTCTTCAAAATGAAATTGCTCACTTCTGGTCGTTCATACAAACGAAGTGTGAATATTTGCATGTTCCAGAAAGTTCCCGGTGTAACCTGTCAGGCGGCAGAAGCAGATTGTATTATGAATTTCATTTGAAGAAGTTCACTCCTCTCATGACTGTTGTCCTGGTACTCGCTTGTCAAATATCACCCACTCGCACCCGTCTGCATACTGTCATGTATTCAATTGAATATTAAATTACATTTCCTTTGCACTTTCCTATTCGTTACGATTGGATTCGTAGTTGGAATAAAAATACCATAATTGGATTCAAAATTTGCATTATATATCTTTGTAAATAAAATACCATATTATTTTCTTCTTTTAAAGCATATTTTCTGCATACTTTTTTAATATCTCTGTGTCTGGTCGATGGTTGCTCTCAGATAAAAATCCTGAAATTAGAAATCGAGTGGAGATAAGTCCACCTCGTAGTAAAGTGGTGGGGCATTCATTCATCATGCTTACATGATGCGAGGTTCAAACTGTACCACTGACCCAATTATAGTATTGAGTTTTTTACAACTCATTTAAAAAGGCCCCTCAAAATTGAAATACAAGAATACAAATATTTCTTTAAAAAAAGTTTTATTTTTTTACTGGCACCTGAAGCGTAGACTAATCATCTTAACTTACTTCTAACAAAAATGATCAAGACACGTTGCAATTGGGAAAAATCACGTACTTCAAATACAAATAAAAATATATGAAATAAATTAAGAATAATTAAATGTATTTTCAAAATCAATATGAATATTGTAGAGAAATGTTTTCAGACACTAATGAAGAAAATAAATTTAATGAAAACACATTGCAAAAAACGCGACGTGTTCGGCCTTGGTTGTTGTGATGTCAAATTCGTGATAATGTTCTCAACAAATTTCAATGGCCAGAAACAAATAAACATGAATCGTGATGTATTAGTGGCATGGCCAATAAAATGACCGTTTTCGCAGGAATTAAAAAATATATATTTAATCCAAAAAAATATATATATACTAGGCAATATTTCATAAATTACTTACTTAAAAAATGTTAAGAAAAAAGTGATATTTTCCTAAAGGAATAAAAATACAGTGTTCTTTGTGGTGTGGTACTTTAACTACCTAACTTAAATAACACAAAATAGCATTAATGTAATAAATAATAAAGGAATTGTAATTATTTCGTAAACCGGGTTGTGGTCCCGTGCTGGTGTTGTGGACTGACGGACCTAAGGTCCGAGGTTCAAATCCCACTCTACCACAACTCGATTTCCATTTTTCCAGCACAAGTTTATTACAACTTTTAGGAAATGGTCTAAAAAAATTGAAATATTTGAGTAGATACTCGTAATAAAAACTCAAGTATTTCTCTTTCTTAAAAAAAAAAAACAAATTTAGGACATATTTTTTTAGACGAAAAAATTATTTAATGACTAATTTGGTTTAATTTATAGTAATTGATTACTTTATTTTATCCTATTCTTGTGTATTTACCATTGTTAATAGTAAAAAAATTCATACGTTTATAAGTAAATATTGTTATATGCTGATACTTTAATGTGTTTTTATCAGAACTTCTTGGGAATGTTATGTTGAATTCAATTTAATGCATTTGTTTAATAAAAAAATAACTTTACTATAGTTTCTATCACTCCTACTGAATTTGAATCAAAGAGACATAAAGAGAAAACCAATAACAAGTTTTCCCATATAAAGATGGTGATACTGATTCAAGAAATTATTTGACTTTCACACGAAGTAAGTTAAATTCATCAGCTCTCATATCTGATCCAGACATAAAATTTTCCGATGCATTTACGCCTTGGATGGCCTCTGATGGCAGTTGGATGTTTCTCCCAAGCACTTTGCTTAACGGCTCCTTTACTCCTTGAAATTATACCCCAGAATCGTCGAATAGAATTTTTCCGTTAGAATTTTTCCGACCAAAATGAAAGTGAAATTACCATTGACTTGTTAAAAACATACATGAGTTGAAAATGGGGAATTCACGCTATTTTTAATGTAAAAAGTTACATTTATTATTTTATTAATAGAATGCTAACAAGACAACTTGTACCAACAAATTTAATAAAGTCCAAGAGAAATCAAACATTTTTTTTGTATTTTTAAAGAAATAAAGGTCAACGAAATACTGTTATTATTAGTTGCATAAAAAGTATTTTTAAATTTGTAATTTTGAATTCCCGCGAAAACGGTCATTTCATTGGCCACGCCCCTAATACGTCACGACTCATGTTTATTTGTTCCTGGGCATTGAAGTTTGTTAAGAACATTATCACGAATCTTAACGCCACAACTACTAAGGCCAAACATGTCGCGTTTTTCTAGCAACGTATTTTAATTCAATTCCTTTTTTACACTTATGTATAAAAACATATCTTCACAGTATGTTTATTGATTTCGAAAATACAATTAATTACTCTAAATTCATTTCATTTATTTTTATCGGTATTTGTAGAATGTGATATTTCCCTATTAGATACTTTCACGCAATTAATTGTATAATCATAATCATCTTTCCATTTCAGCACCTAATGGTGCATAGGGTACTTCACTTACGGGGAGTCCTTCGTTTGTAATGATTTTTAAAATATTTTAGTCGGGTTTTGTTATCCTCGAGTCCTACGATTGCGAACGAATTATATCTGCCGTCGCCGCGCTACAATGACCAAATCGTTCACGGCTGGTAAAAATATTTTATCTTCCGATGAAACGATATGTCTGCATTCTAACAGTATAATAACACAGCACTTGACGCAATAATCGTTTGTTTTTACGGTATTTCCATTAGGGAGATACCGAAGGCTGTTTATTTCGTACACCATTGATTTCACTTTAACCCTCCGTTGGGCGCGTTTATCTCCTACTGCAACTAACCATCTCAACCCTTAAGAAAGACAATTTGAAATCAGTTTAAAACATTATTCTTACATTTTACTACATCTTTTTGAAATCAATGTTTGAATACAGAGAATACCAAAGTTTTTCGGGAATTTCACAATATTTTGAGTACGTGCAAATGTATGTAGACAAGGCTAGATTTCACTCATTAAGGAGTTTTTTTGTAATCGAGAGGGAAAACATTTTTGAGAGGGGATACGAAATTCTAAGCATTTACAATGCTTATGAGCTGTCGTTGGCTGGTTAACTCTTGTGTGGCTGTGATGTCACACTAGTCCACATAGGACACAAGACTTAATATATCTCTCTTATTTTTTTAAATTATGAATTTGTATTTTTTGTAATCTTCAAATGGACATTTTCACACCCGATTTGTAAAGTAAAATTTGTAAAACTATGCTAAATGTTGATACAAAAAATATTTATCCTTGCTATGCGAAGAATTAATGTCCGCTAATTTAACAAAACATCTATACAGATGCTTTATACAAGAGAGCACGAATATAAAAGTCATAACAAGGAAGACAGAGATGCTGTTCTGCGGCGGGTGTCGTCTAAAACAGATTTAGTCTTCAGTCGGTTGATGGCAATGATGGGGGACGCACGCGCGTACCACGAGCGGCGTATTTGTGATTTTTAATTTAATTTGATATAACAGAGCCAAATTATATGTTTATTCGCATACATTGTGGAAAAGGAATTATAAAACAGTATGTCATTATGTTTTTTTTGTTTTCAAATGTCTGATCTTTAGAATATTCCGTCTTTTACTTGTGGTAACACGATGTTACATCACCGCGCGCAAAGGGATTATTTACCACAGTCTTTTAAGAGTTAATGTACACATTGTGTAAAATTCACCATTCTGTCATCGTTTAAACATCTTTATTTCTACAACTCTTCGATGGTGAATATTACACAGCGTGTAAAGTGGCCACTTAAAACAGTCAATGACAGGTTTTAAAACCTAGGCTTAAGCCCTAGACTCCCATATTCCCTAATCAAAGATGTATTTCATCATCATTAAGTATTTCAAGATTATATTTTTATTTTAACAAAATTTATTTTTATTTATTTTTATTTCTCAAAAATGTTCTTCTAAAAAGAAGAACATTTTTGAGAAGGGTTCGGTCAAGGCATTAACAGGGCTTAAGATCTATTATTGGCTGGTTTGAGTAAACAAACTATGTAACATTCATAAATCTGCTTATATTTAAACATCCTCATGTTTAATAATTTGTGAAGTTTAAAAATGAACAAAAACTATTTTCAACAATGCTTTAAGTATGTCCAAATGTTTGTAGACAAGCTGAATTATCTCCATACGGAGTTATTTACATCTAAATTTGTTGCAACAGAGAGGAAAAACATTTTTAAGTTAATATAGAAGTCTCGGCATTTACAAAGCTTATGACCTGTTATTGGCTAGTTTGAGTGGCCACCTTACACACTGTGTAACATTCACCATTTTGTATTTGTTTAAACATCCACATTTTCTCAACTCTTCCGTCCGTTGACTTTCGTGAAGTCTAGTAAGTGAATTGGTTCGGCCGGACAATTCTCCACACGATAAAGGTTTCAGCTTTTTTACTTCACAAAAGTCAAAAAGTGGAAAAGTTTAGATGATGTGGACGTTTTAACATGGGCAGAACGGTGAATGTTATAGAGTATTTAAAAAAGCCACTCAAACCAGCCAATGACAGATCATAAGCCCTGTAAATGCGAAGACTTCCATATTCGGCTCTCAAAAATGTTTCCTCTCTCTGTTGCAACAAATGTAGACAAACTTTTTTGTTTTATTTGATTTAAGTTATTTAACTGATAATTCATTGTAATTATATAATAACTTACTTGTATTTGAAAATAAATTACAAATTAATAAAGAACCTATTTAATTATTGCTTTAATTCATTACATTTATTAATCTTAAATTCTCTCTAAAGTAAAAGTTCTCTCGAAGTAAAATCTAATATTTTGTCTACAAACATTAGGACAAACTCAAAATATTGTGAGTACCTATATCAGAATGGTGAGTGTTTCACAGTGTGTAAAGTGGCTACTTAAACCAGCCAATGACAGGTCATAAGCCCTGTTAATACCTGGACTAAAATATTCCCTTCTCAAAAATGTTTTTCCTCTCTGTTGCAACCAATTTAAATACCTATAGGTACATTTTTAGTTTTGTATAAATGATCTTAAAACTGTATAATATTTACCCGTCTGAAGATGCCCGTTAGAGGATGAAAGCGAAAGACTAAATTATGTGTTCATCTTAAACATTATTTTGTTGTTGTTTAGTGAAAGTACTTTTTACGTACGTTTAAAGTATTATAATAATGTTAGTTAGCTGACAGACATAGCCTCCAGCCATTTGTTTTTGTTTTATTAGTTTTACAAAAACGAAAAAATAACTCTTACAAAGTTGCAAACTTCAAGTAGAAAACCCTACATGCTTATTTTGTTTTTCTTAAGTTTATGAAAGGTTTATTTATTAATATTATTTTACATTTTTAAATTCAAAACTTGAGCTTTGAGAAATATTATTCACATCAAATAAAATTTTAATTGATTAATTGATACTTAAGAAATTGTTAAGAAACGTTACATTTTTAAAGTTTTTTTGTAAAACCTTTGCCTTTTTGACTACAGGGCTTTAACAACCTAATTTGAAACATCATTCTTTTTTTTATAATTCAACATTGTTTCCAAAGAAAAATGTTTCCAGCGATCCATTAACTGACAAAATTGTCGTTTATTTTGGCTTTTAAATATCAAACCTTTCAGTAATTAATTACTTAATTATTATTCTAGAAATAAACTATCAAAAAAGATGAAAAATCTATAAAACTAAACCCAAAATGATTCTTTAAAATTCATTTGATTTTTTATAAATTATTTATGGATGAATTTCGTTGATTTGAGTGAGTCTGTGAAATTTCAAAATATAAATGACTGATTCTAGAAAATTTTAAAAATATCATTCGCATTTAATAACATGCTACCTGTGAATTTTATGTTTAAATGTGTTTATTTAGATAGTTATAAAAAAAACTTTTAAAACTAGTTATAACTTACGTTATACTCAAAATGTACAAAAATAATTTTAGTAACTAAAGTACAAGTTTTATTGAATTCAGACGCATTATTTCAATCTTTTTTCATATTTCCCGTTCTTCATCTCATTGAATTATTTAAAGAATTTTGTATGCGTCATCGCTCTGTTTCTGAAGTTCACACAAGGGTTGTTATATACTATTATCGATTTTTTAATTTAAAAAAAATTGTGACATAAATACATTTCTTATTTAATTGAAATATTTATTTGGCAATAAGACCACCTAAGTACAAATATGCATCTATAAATAATTAAATAAAATTTAAAAAAAATAGATGGTGTTAGCGAAAACTCATTATTTTTTAATAGGCATTTTTTCATAAACGCAAAATTTTGCAGGATAATAACTTTTGGCTAGGGAAGGTAAGACATTTTTTACCCAAGATTTTTTTCAACTTAATTTAAGTTTAATAAACAATTTGAAAGTACAAACGTTTCGAGTAGAAAAACAATTTTCTTAGCTTTATATATTCATGAAGATTTAATCTCTTTACATATTTTTTCTCGGGATACTGTTATGGTTATGTTGTAGACTTTATTAAAGAAACCCCTTATGGGTAAGCGACTACTTCCAGTAACATGGGGTTAGTTGATTTTTTTTATTTTTTATTTAAATTCTGAAATTAACTTTTTCTTATCTAACCATATTTAAAACGCATTCTTTTTAATTGTTTTTAAATATTACTACCTATAAGAGGTATTTATAATCAACAATATTTTGAATGATAAAAAAACAAGTATATACTGGATAAACTTACCAAGAATTTTTTTTACAGCACAATGTTTAATGTAAACTATGTATTTAGTTATTACTCAAACCAGCCAATGACATTTCATGAGTCCTGTGAATGTCTTACTTTCAGTTAATTTCTTAAATTATTTATTCACTATTTTTTTATTTCTATTGAGTATTTTTTTTCCATATTACTGCTTTTTATAATACATGTCTTGTAAAAGGCTTTTTTTAAGGGTAAAGAATTGTTAGTTTCACTCTTTCATATATATTTATATAAATACATATAATGTGATGAATGTTTATAAATTAATTTTAAAATTAGATGTTCAACTAAATAAGAACTATACTTTTTAATTACGAGAAATAATTCTTTCATTGGAAAATCAACTTTTTATTTCTTACTTTTCATAAATATGTAATGTGTTTCTTATGCTTTATAATATCTTTAATTTATACAACATTTAATACCAGAGGTTGTTTAACATTGTTGTATTATTTTCAAAAGCCGAATTAATGAAAACAAACGATTTTTATATGACAAATAGCTATGAGCTTTAGATTTCAATCAATTTCCATATTTCTTTCTAACTATCAAAATTTTAACCCTAATGAGATGTCTTAAATTATTATTTCTTTACGTTTTACGCCTTATTACTAAACACCGTTTTATATAGAATACTATTTTTAATTTAAATAAAATGTTGTGACTTTGATCATATTTTTGTAAAACCGAACGAGTAACCAATTTTATTTTTATAATGCCGAAAAGCAAAATATACACCTGTAGTTTTTTCATTTGGATGGCTACCCTTTTCTCAATTACCTGATTGTAGTTTGACTAAGCCAAAAAGGTAAAATAAATTTTCTTAATACAAAGAATATAAATAAAAGTATATTTATTTACTGTTTTAATTTCATAACAACAAAATACACACGTTTATTAAGTGCAATGACACAGCTTATAGTGACACAACCCATGCTTGTGAACTTTCCCCGACTCGCTAAAAAAATTCGCTTTGATTCGAGGTACATGCTTTGCATTCATATTGTACACACTCACATACATACACATATATGTGCATCCTTATATATTGACACACACATAAAAACATAAATTTATATCATTAAATTGCATTACATATTACATTTTACAACGTTAAGCTAGGGTTTCCTAGGACAGCGGCGGCCGTAGTGAACGGTGGTGCGGTGGACAGCCGTCGGCGTCGTACCGGTGACTAGAGAGTGGTTTTCTAGGAAAACGATGTTGATAACACCGTTAAAAAATAAAACCACTCTCTAGTCACCACTACGACGGCTGTCCACCGCATCACCGTTCACTACGGCCGTTAAGGTACGGGCACCGCTGTCCTAGGAAACCCTAGATTTAGTCTACCATGCATGGGGTTTCGGGATTAATTCTCGATATGTTTGACTTAAAATATTTCATTTACAAAGTATTTTTACATTAAATATTTCATGGTTCCTGGCCTGGCACCTGAATCGTAAGACTGATCATCATACTTTCGTATGTCAAAAATGTTCCAGATACGCTGATGTTGGTGTACCAATGCAGTGCTCTATGCACCACAAGATGCGGAAAGGATATAATGATTATGATATTTACCAAAAAATGTATTTGAAACGTCAATTTTTAATCCAACAAAAGCATGAAATTAACGATTTTACAGGAGAAAGAAAAAAACAAGAAAAAAAAGTTTAATAAAATAAATAAAACAACTTTGTTTTTAACCACTAATTTTTATTTATCACCGACCGGTTTCAAAGCAAACAAGCTTCTTTGTCGTATTTTATTATAATGAATTACCACAAATTTAGCGCTTCAAATATAAACTTTATATTAAAAAAAAAGTTATTCGAATTTCTACAATTTCATTGTGATTTAGTTATTTATTACACATACGGCCTAAGCCAATTACAACAGTTGTATGAAAAAACAACTAAACAAAAAGTACATAAAACTATGTAGCAAAGACAAACAAGAGAAATAAAATAATGATATTAAATATATTCGTAAACACGATCAACATATAAGACTTCGAGTTCTTCTTATTTTTCTTCTTCTTCTTCTTCTTCTTCTACAGCCTTATTATCTCCACTGCTGGATAAAGGCCTCTTCCAAACGTCTCCATTTCTTCCTATCGCCCGCTTTCATCATCCACGTTTTACCGGCAATAGAGGCAATGTCGTCGACCCATCTTTTCTGTGGCCTTCCAACACTTCTTTTGTTTGCCCGTGATCTGCACTTTATTATTCTGGGTGTCCACCTGCCATCATTTTGTCTCGCCAAGTGCCCTACCCACTGCCATTTCAATTTCAGCGCACGATCCATGATATCCACGACTCCGGTTTGGCGCCTTATTTCTTCATTTCTTATTCTGTCTCTTAGACATACACCGAGCATCTATCTTTCCATGGATCGTTGCGTGCATTTTAATTTATGGCTACTTTTTTGTGTTATAGACATGGTTTCTAGTCCATATGTTGTCACCGGCAATATCCACGATTCATATACTTGTCTTTTCAAGCATATAGGGACTTGTTTATTATCAAGAATATATTTAAATTTGCTGAAAGCAGCCCAACTTAGCCCTTTTCTTCTTGGTAACTCCGCTATCTGGTTATCTTTACCAAGTTTGACTTTGTGTCCTAGATAAGACTTCGAGTTAACCCGTGTAAATTCGTCTTCATCTTACACTGGCCGGAAGATATATCCCAAAGAATTTCAAAGAAAGTTTTGTTAAGAATTGACTAAAATCTACTTATTCTGGACATTGGGGACAAGTTACTCTTTGTGATAAATAGTACATTTGACTACTGGTGATACAGTTGGGAATATGGGAAGAAATTGATTCCAACAGAGATGGGACACCACTTATAGCATTAAGTATGTTGAAAATGCATGTGTAATAGTATCAATATAATGAAAATAAAGCTTGTTTGATGGCATAATTTTTTTTTGCACCTTCCAGCCAATAATTATTCAATTTGCGGAAAATGTGCATTTAAAAAAATACTCCATGCATATCCACCCAGGAATTTCCTTTACCCCATCTTGCCGAGTGCCCTTACAATTCAGATCATTTGGGATCTTAATTCTGCCAGTATAAAAACATTGGAAAGGGGGAACAAAGATAACTGTCGCAAATAATCCTTAATTATGTATCTACTAGATCACTTAAAGTAATGGATAATATAAGTCTTATAGCTGAATTAAGAACATATTGTATTTTAGTTAAGCTGGAAAACGCGTCTGTACGAAGTTCATAGTCCATAGAGATATAACTTAATGTGTTTGTTCAGATAAATGTGGAAAGAATATTAAGATATTTTATTACTGCGGTTAGTTTTAAGTGCAGTTTACTAACGATCAATAAATAATCAGTTTTTTTTTAAAAGAAATCGACTACTGTGTGAGGGAATTATCCAATATACTCGCGTCCCAGCTGAGTAAACATAATTTTAAAATACATATTTTGTTTTTTTTTAAATATATTTTGAGTAATATATATAA
The DNA here is from genome assembly GCF_059751315.1 of Micrasema longulum. Lineage (NCBI taxonomy): Eukaryota > Metazoa > Arthropoda > Insecta > Trichoptera > Brachycentridae > Micrasema > Micrasema longulum. The sequence goes on from NW_028278782.1 coordinate 169,625, forward strand.
CAATATTTTGAGTTTGTCCAAAGAATTGTAGACCAATACTAGATTCAACCCTTTTGCAAGTTATTTATATTAATATATTACAACAAAGATTAAGACCACTTTATAGAAGGTAATATATAAATCAAGGCAATTACAGGGTTTATGACCTGTCATTGGCCGGTTAAAATGCCCACTTTACATGCTTTGTAACAGATAAAAGAGTCTAAGAAATGTAGATGTTTAAACAGAGGCAGAATGGTGAATTTACGCAGTTTGTACTTAAAACAGCCAATGACAGGTCATTAGCCCTGTAAATACCTAGGCTCCAATATTCCCTTCAAAAAAATGAAATTTTTTTTCCTTATACATATTTTAATTTCGTGTTCATTTTTTCCGTGTCCGGGCAGATGAGGAATACAGTTCTTATGTGAAATAGACCCAAAACCCTCGACGAATGTTTTTGACTCGAAAACTAATCTCAGGTAAAATCCTGAAAAAGGAATTTCGAGATAATTTAGCCCCGTTGTATAATGCTCGAAGTCCTGGGTTCGATTTCTGGAAGCGTGATGTGAAATATTGGTTTTAAGGGTGGTTCTATACTGAAATTTTTTATTTCTTCTGGCATGTGTAGGACGCGTAGGGCATGTGTATTTAAAGGTTGCACAGTAAAATGCATAGCATGTTGGTTTTATATTTCTGTGCAACAACTATGGAGAAGGTGTATTATAGTGGGTTTTGCGTGTTGGTTTAATTAGTTTCCTGACAAAGAGACGGGTAAGTCTCGAAATCAGTAGACATGGAAAAGTCTTTGTGAAAAGTGGTTATATACAAATATTTAATAACATTTAACCAAAGATAAATTTATCTTGAAATTGACAAGACTCTTGAATAAAACAAACTTAATAAGGAATGAAGCCTTTGGCAAAACATTTTATTTTCTTTAATTCAGTTTAGCGTACAATTTGATATTTTATTGGATTCGGGTATAATCAGATATTATTTATTAGAAAAATAAAAGGAACGTTCTGGAAGAAAATAAAATAAGAAATATATAGGATTGAATGGTATTTGATGCAGTTGGAACGTTGATATAAGATTTTATAGAAAGATTTTCCATTTTAAGATGTATTGAAGATTGAAGTACCTGCAGCGTGCCTATTATCCCCATTATTTTCAAGCTACCAGTACATCTTAAGAACTCAAGTAAGCTGATTTAAAAAAAAAAAATATTTACATTTTTCTTAATACAACTTTAGTAAAAAATACAGCCATCATTAAAGATATTGTCATATGAAATATCCTAGACACCTTTAGAAAGGAAAGTATTTCGAATAATCAGCGAGTGAAGGTAATCAATGGCGCATTCGGTTAAACGATGAACTGTACAGCGTATACCTGGCTCCAAACAGGACACATATGAAACTGCTTAGACTAAGATGGGCCGAACATAACATGTACTGCAAATGCCTGATTCGCCCAGGATGAGGGAGATTAGCGATAAGACCCAGGCTGAGATAAAAGTATGTAATGAGAAAGGATTTAGTTTCTCCAGGTGGTGAAATGAAATTGGCGGCTGAAGACAAATGCAAATGGAGGCAAAGGTTTTAGGAGGGCGTAGCTTGATATAAATTGTAGCGCCATCGGAATGAGCGTATGAAATATATTATTCAATTTTATTTATACTTTGACTGCTTAACTATGGTTATATTCCCCGTTCTACAACAGTAAAAACATAATTATCCTGGGTATTTTTTTTTGTTTTGGTAGACTTGATTTTTATATGTACCTTACGTTCAAATATTACTCGAAATTATAGAAAAACAATTTGCTGAATTGTTTATTAATGTTTATTTTATCCCCTTCAAAGTATCACCATTAGAGGCAAAACACATCTGCCAACGTTTTTTCCAATCTTTGTGGCACTTCTTATAGGCCTATTTCGACTATGTTTTCAAATCCCTCTGCAAATTTTCTTTTATCACCTCAATTGAATAAAAATGCTTTCCTTGAAGAGATAATTTGAATTAACGTAACAGGAAAAAGTGACGCGGAGCTAAATCAGGTAAATACGATGCATGAAGAATGACTTTTATGTTGTTTTTGGTCAAAAAACCACGTACAAAGAGAAATGTGTGAAACGGCGCCTCTTCGTAATTGAAAAACAAAGAGTTATCTTTTAATTTATCTGACCTTTTCCGAAGAATATTATATTTTCTCAATATGCCTAGATAGTATTCCTTCTTGGCTGTCTGGTCTATTGGAAGGAACTCCAAATGCATATCTACCTACTGTCTACAAAAGATTCTCTTCAGACATCTATCTCCCTTTGTTAACCATGGAGTTGATACAATGCTTTATTTATTTAGTTTTTTATTGCTTAGTTCTTGGCATGAACACTTGACAAACTTACTACTATGCTCTATTTTTTTATAAATTTATTGATATCATTGTAACTTTGCTAGAATTCCACTCGTCCATGCGCTTTGTAGCTGCACGATGATTGGTTATCTAGCTTTCATATACCAACTTAAAAATACCTAAATTTTATAAATGGGGTCTAGAATTCCAATCGTCTATGCGCTTAGTAGCTGCAAGACGTGTTGTAATCTTACTCCTTTTTATTATTCATATTATTTTTATTTTTTTTTATTATCATTAATACACTAAATTTATTTGTCAATTTTTAAAATGTGTAAATGGGGGCTAAATTTCTAACTGTCTATGCGCTCTGTTGCTGCAAGACGTCCTGTAATCTAGCTCCTATCTGTTATATTTTTTTATTGATCTTAATTGAAAACGAGGAACTAGAATCCCAACCGTCCATGCGCTCTGTAGCTGCAAGACGTACTGGGATATTTATTAATTGAACAGCGCGCTTGAGGTGATTTTCACAAAAATGGCGCTATATAAATTATCCAACTATATACATATTGTGATATGTAATATCAGTGACGTACGGTGGACAAACATTTTTGGAAAAACATAACCTTTTTATTCACGTTACCACGTCTGATCACCCGTAATGATGCAGTGAACGGTGGGTAACGTAAGCAGGAATTTTGTCTATAATGCTTATCTCACACATTTTTGCACATATCACACTTACTTTTACCACAAATTTGCCTCTGGGATCGCATTTTACTGCATTTAGCCTACTTTTTCAAATCCCATACTGACGTTAATTATTAGAATGAATACCTTTTTTTTTTATTCCGTTCTTTTGTTTTGCTTAAAAGTTTTTAAAAAAGAGAACTGCAGGCTTATTCTTTCACAATTTCGTTTCGTAAGTTTGTTCGTTTGTAGATCCATCCTATCCATCTCACTCTAACGCAATCAAAATTGTATATTGCTCTTGTTCTCTCTCATACGATACTAATGAATTTATGAAACAAATTAGTTACATAATAAGGCCACTGAAACCTTAATTGATGTCATGTGAGATTTTAAGAGATAAATAAAAAATAATTGTGTTTTTAACACTTTTTCTTGCAATTTATTTTATAGGTTACATGTGATTTCATTTTATCTCATGAACTAAATCATAAGCAAAATAGCTGGTAACGCCACATTGAATCTATGTGCACACATCTATAAATGTATATTATTTACATAGCACATTTGCTAGGATGAGGCGTTCGAATTTATTTGCTACCTACGGGACCTATATTGTTCCGGCGCCAGAACAACAACTGCGCCGAGCGTGTGGACATGTGATTTGTCATATTCTCACCGCGATTGCAAATAATATATTTTGCGATCAATTATTCAACTATTTAATCCACTGTTTTGTGTAAATCATCAAGTGCCCCTCCTTCCTGATAACAAGATTGGATCTGATCCTGACTGCCGCAAAAGAAGTACCAGCATTAAAAGTGGAAAAACCCAGAATAAAGCAGGAATTGCAATCATTGTATTTAGGGTTCTGTAGCAAAGTGAATAAAGGATAACGCGTCCCGCGAACCAGCAATTTTCGAGCGTGCGTCTGCTAACGGGCAAGTGGCGCAATCAATAGCATTTCTTTAAAACTGTTTTACCATATTTTTCATCTTAACTGCATTTTCACAATTCATATGTAATAAACATCAATTATAACAAAAAAAAAATTTGGAGTTCTGAAGCCTTTTTAACCATCAAAATTGTAAAAAAAAATTAAGATAAGGGTTCGCCGCGTTTTTTCTTATGTTTAAAGGGGAATTTTTGTGACAAAGTGGATTTCTCCTTACTAGAGTTCCAGGTATCTCTGTCCATGACATTATTACGTCTTGTATCGCCAACTGATTTTTTTCCAATTTCGACTAATAGATTGCGTCTGGCGGGGTCGATGAACCTTCCGCCGTCCTTGTCTAACACACGGTCTACCGACCCACCCCTGCACCCCCATCCCTCTCCCACTCGCGCTGTCTGTTGTCTCCCGATGTATTTGGTTAAGAGCCCCATTGATACCTGCCAATAGAGCCTTCCTGTGAAGCCTTTACGTGATATGGACAGAGGAAACTCAATTATTTATCACTTAAAATCAAAGGACGGTAAAAAATACACTCGATGCCATTTTTTTAAAACTTTGTTTTTATCTTACATTTCCGTCAAAAGAATTGCTCCTATAAATGCATATAAAATTTACAGTTATAAAAATGCATTTTATTTTAATTGTTAAAAATATTCTAGAACCAATTTTTTTTTTTTTTTTTTTCATTTATTTATTTATTCATATTTTTCCCTTACAAACTGTAATTAATATTATAATAATGTGACCTCAATGGGGTTACGTGCCAAAGACACTTAACTTAACTTATTTAAAATGTTTTTACAGAGAATAAACAAAGACTATCTTAATAAACAAAGGTGATTAACAAAATATTCACAGTTTTAAAAATTAGGTATATATGTACATTTATATTATTTATATAACAAAACGCACAATGAAAATAACAAAAACCTAACATAAGCTATACACTTGTGGAGCGGTTGATTCAATATACTAATAAACTTGAATTAGCCAATGACAGATCATGAGCCCTGTATATGCCTAGACTTCTATATTCCCTTCTCATTTTTTTTCCCTCTCTGTTGAAATAAATATTTAAAAGATTAATCCTGCTAAAACAAAATAAATCAATTATCAACAAGATCTACCGAGCTGTTAAATTAAATCTATATCAATAAACAATTTAAAATACAGAAATACGTTTTAAAATTAATGTTACAGGGGTAGAGTCAAAACACCAATGAATGACCGCTTAAGGTTCAGCTTGTAGTGAAATCCACATTTAAGGTACAAATTTCATTATTTATGCGTACAAAATAAAACAAACAATAAAAAACACAATACTTTTTTCTAAGTACTTTTACTTTTTCATTGAAATACGAGTGTTACAATTATTATTGCTTAAAAAAATAGCAAAATCACCAGTGAATGACCACTACTACCCCAGTTAAAATAATACTCAGATTTAGTTACGTCTGAACCGTACCGAAGATCACCAAAGATAAGATTAAAAAAGGTTAATTATTTTTGAGTTCGGAGTTCAAAACGTCGTATTCTCGCGTATACCTTTTTTCTTCGTGTTTAGTACTTTTGCGAAATAAACTTAATTTATATGTTTATTTGTGTCAACAGAGACGACAAACATTTTCGAGAAGGGAAGATGGAAGTCTAGCCATTTACATGGCTTATGACCTGTCATTGGCTGGTTCAAGTAGCCACTCTACACACCGTGTCACATTCACCATTCTGCACTTGTTTAAACATACACATCACCTCAAATGTTCCATCTGTTGACTTCTGTGAAGTAAAGGAGCTGAAGACTTTATCATATGGGTGAAATTCATCCGGCTGAACCAATTCACCTACTAGGCAACCCCTCTAGACTTCCATATTCCCTTATCAAAAATATTTACCCTCTGTTGCAACAAATTTATATGTAAATAACTATCTAGGATGAAAATCCAGCCTGCTTGAAAACATTAGAACACACTCAAAACATTGTTGAACTTTACTTTTGTCGAACATTTTATTTATTTAAAAAAATTGTTGAATTCACAATTGCGCAAGGTATAATCCCCCTAGAACCAAGGTACATTACTTGTGTTGTACTTTGGTCCCAAATGCACTTATGTAAAAATAATTGTATTGCACTAACAAATCACCATTTTGAGTCAAAGGAAATCTCACAACTTATAAGGAAGTTTAACTGTGATAAGATGATTTAAAAATACGTTTGAAAATACGTATTAGAAATGGCGAAGGAAAAACATCAAATAGGACTGAGGTACGACACCTTCCCCTATAGTGTAAATTACTTATACTTACTGAGATTATTTAATATATAATTTTCATTTGAAATTCTGTGTCATAATTAATATAGGAATACGTGGAAAATATTAAAAGGCATACATTATAGAAATATTCTTCTAAAGTTAAAAATATTTTGATTTTTCTAGATAAATAAATGCGTAGTTTTTTATGTTTCAAATTGTATCAAAAGAAATCATTTTGACTACCTATGTCCAAATCTTAGTTGACGAGCATTTAATTTATTGTTTACAAAATGTCAATACATACTAAGATGTTTGTATTGTTTTATTCTGAATCATTTTCACACGACTTGCAACCCGCCAAAATAAGAATATCACTGTAATTTTTTATTTATTTAACGTAACACATTCATTTTATATGAAATTATTTAATTAAATAGGGTCCATTTGGGTTAAACTCTTTATACTAGCCTATTTCGTTTTCAAAAAAGACTTGATTTACTTGTATTTATTTTTTTTTAAACTTTTATTTTATTGATATTTTTAAGATTTTTATAAAAATATTTTATGTAAACATTTATTATATTGTGTTACAAAAATGTTTAAAGAGAGAAATCCCTGCAAAAAAACTGCTTTTGCAGTTTGGCGGGAATTTAAAAAAAAAATTGTTTAGAATTTAAAAAAGAAAAATAAATTTTTAAAAAATAAAAAAAAAATAAAAAAAATCTGCATGTTAAAAAAATAGTTAAAAATGGTACATTAAAAATAGAGTCATGTAGCTTATTATTTCAACTTATTGTTTCGTAATATTTGATAAAAATGAAAATATTATCCATTCTGACCTTTCTGGTTGCCATACTGAGCACTGAGCACTGAGTACTGGGTACCCACAATCTGTGGGTGGCATCTGTGGTCGGGGAAATTAATTTCCTCTCACGAACATTTCTCGTCATAACTCGCTTACATAAAGCATTTTAATAACGATCTTACTTTCCTGTTAGCGTCAACACTCTCCTTTTTCATTTTATTCTGTTTTTATTCGAGTCTTAAAACGTAACGCAGATTTTTTTTTAAAAATTATTTTTAATATTTGTTGAAACATAATTACGTAGTAAGTAATTAAGGATTAAGGAATTTAATTTGAACAGTTAATGTTTTAAATTTCATCTACTCCCTTTAAATATTGTTTACTGCCTTAGTTAGGAGTAACTTAGAATATAAATCAACAATATGAGCACCTTTTTATAATGCACATGTATTATACATTACAAAATATATTTAAATGAGATGTGAAATATGTACTAATAAAAAAATTAACACTTTACAGTCCTCCTCAGAACAGGTTTCCCTAATGAAAACTCTTAAATTACCAATGTTTATAAAATATTCCAATGAAAATAAATAATATAAATTCCAAAAGCAATTTCTCAGATCTATAATCTTTTTGACTTTCCAACTGAAAAGATTGACTATTTTTTACTTAATCTTTTAAACTTGTCTCTTTCTTAGTGAAGAATTCTTAATTATACTTTCAATTTTTATCAAATAGTGAATGGCACAATGGACGCCCCTGATTTAACGGGACTAATAAATATTAAAGTGCCAAATAGATGTACAAGATTGCAGTCTCCCTTTGTAATGGTGTCTGATTGACAGAATTATTTTATAAATTCTCCAATCATCAGACTACACCGGCTCGGAAATAAGTATGGAGAAATTTAGATGTTTCGTTTTTCATTATCAGTTTTCAGAGTGAAAATTCTTACGGCTATAAAATTAAAATAATTCACATTTTTCGAACGCTTTTAAATTCACCCCTATCTTTTTCTATTTTCCTTACCTACCTAAACTTATATATTATAATACCTACTGTAAACTTCAGTTTTTTCTGTAGATTGTTTTTATTTTGCAAACGCATTTAATTTTGTACCTTACCTACTTTTATGCAACTTTGAATCTTCATAAATATTTCTATTGTCATATTATTTATATAATGTCATGCAACATTTAAAAAAATAAAGTTTATTAGACAAGTACCTAGATGTTACTTGTTATACCATAATTTTCATTTAGTTCAATTTGATACCTGTCATTTAAAAGTCATCGGAGCATAAAAAATAATCAATAACACGTTAAATCCGATGAATATACAAGGTTGCGTAAAAGTCATTGCCCTATCGGAAGATCCCATAATTTTTGCAAATGGCGACAAGTTCTAGTTCTGCTTTTGTGAAATAAACAGATACAAAATACACGTCAAAAAGACATGAAGTGCCATACTCTTCAAGAACGCGGTAATTTTTTTTCGGTGGTGTTGGCGCAGCGAGAATTTAGAAGCAAATTTCTCGGTCGTCTGACACCAACTGGGCAAACATTACGGCGTTTAGCCGCTCACCTAAGAGAGTATAGGATAACACAAAATGCTGCCAGGTCTGGCCGGTCTCGGAACAGCCGTTCTGCCGAGAATATCTCGGCTATGTCGCAGAGGGCTCCGGAGTGTCGACCAGACGATGTGCCTCGTTATTAAGCATTAATCGGCGGTCGTTGCAAAGAATTTTGGTAAAAAGCTCAAAGATGTTCTTTTACAAAGTACAAACAATGCATCAGTCGTTGGTTGTTGATCGCCAAGCGTGTGTAACCTACGCTCAAGCCATCCTAAATCTTGACCACGAGGAAGATAACTTTGTGTCGAAAATCATCATGAGCGACAAGGCCCATTTTCATCTCTGTGGATATGTAAATATATGGAATTATCGCTTTTGGGGCACTTAAAATCTAGGTTTAACCCACAAGGAACCATTACATCTGCCCAAAGTTACTGCATTATATGGTGTTCACGCTGGGGGCATTTTTTTTGTTCACAAAAAAAAATACAGCCTAAAAAAACATCGGTTGACAACTTTTGCGCCATCTCGTATAATACATTTTTTTTTTCCAAAATTATTTTTCTTATTCTAGGTTAAAAGAAAAAAAATGTTTGAATGAAATCGCATTTCTTGTTTTGGCAAAAAATTATTAGTATATTAGAAAAACTGTTGTTTAATTACAAGAAGGTGTATTCATAACTTTATTAAAATCATGAATACGATTTTATTTTAACATTATTTCATTTCTCTTGAACAAATAATACTTTGACATATTATTTAAAAAATTGCTGTCAATTTCAAAATGAAATAAATCTGCCTTAAAAACAAACCTCAGACTAGCTTAACATGCTTTAGAGCTACAAAGTTTTGTTTTACTCCAATCGTTTTATTTTTCTACCCAAACTATAACAGCGGCAGCTAGTTTTACAGTACCAAATATATTGACCAATTTCACGTAAAAATTTCAACACACTATCGTCGTTTGCGTTAGGAACATCGTACATACGAAAGTCGAGCCAACCGCTTCCAAAGTGCTATTGCACCGAGGCAAAGTGCCTTGTGATTTATAATACACGATACTTCCATCAACCAATGGCCCATTTGCGGGTAGAGAGAGGCAAGTGGTAAGTTTTTATACGATTATGAATAAGTAACTGCTAACTGTCTGCTATCGAACAAAACTTCGCTAATAACCACCGAGCGAGAATTTGAAAGTTACACAAAATATTTGTCAAAGCAGCAAAGGTTACAAAGAAATCTTATTTGTTATACACCTTTTATAAAAAAAAACTTTAATTTTTCCGATCTTTTTATTTACAGGAATATTTTAATTTTTACGCCATTTTTTACGAAAAACTGTGTTAGAAAATAAAAAAATACGCGAAAAATGTTAAATAATTTTAACGTTTTAGAAAAAAACAGCAAAATGAGTTGTTTTACTATATTTATTAATTTGCATATTTTGTTCATTTCGATGAAATATTTATTTATTATCGTACTTTAAAGTCTTTTTTATTGTTGCTGAAACCAGCCCTTAGAAAATGAAAAACCAGTTTTAGGGTAGAATGGTGTTTGAACTTTGGACTTCTTCATTTCCGAAGGCTTATCATGGAACTGCAACTCGACTCATCTTAACGATATGAAATATTTTGACTACTTAATCTAGCAATTTTTTTTTATTCAATTTAATTTTTACATAAGACATGATTTAAGGGTAGGAAAGCCTTTTTTAAATGAAAAAATTAAAGTCTAGACACGACTTGTAAGCCGTCATTGGATGATTTAAGTCGCCACTTTTTTCATCTACTACACAACGCCTTAGAATGTTTTTAAATTTTTATACTATTTTATACCAGTTAGTCAACAATATTTTGTAGTATGTCCAAATGGTTTGAGACAAGGCTAGATTTTACCCCCTAGGAAGTTTATTTAGGTTGATTGATAAAAGAATCGAAGCAATATAAATTCTTAAATATGAGCAGAATGGTGAATAATTAACATTGTGTAATGTAGCAACATTAATAAGCCAATAGCATGTCAATGCGCATGCTTCCATTTTTCATTTTGTTGTATCTCAACTCAACATAGGCCTCTTGGCCTCATAATGTTAGGGATACGTTATTCTTTATTTATAATATATATGTATTTGTATGAATCAAAAAAAGAAAAAAATATTTTTAAGAGAAAGCCTGTAAATGCCTCTACCTTGATATTTGTTTCTCAATAAAGTTCCCATGGCAAATAAATGTTTGTCAAAGAGGCAAAATTAGTTCAAGTTCACAATGAAGTTCTGGTCCTGACCCTGATGTATGGGAGCAAAGTATGGACTAGGAAAAACGGGGATAAAAGTGGGCTGAATGCTGTTGAGATGCGTTCTCTCAGGCGAATGCGTGGTAAAACTATGTACGATAGATGCACAAATGTTGGGGTCCGTACATTATGTAAGGCTGTGATAAGCATTGGAGCGAATGGACAGCAAAAGAATTACTAAGAATATTTACAATGTGAATGTTGATGGATGCAGAAATATAATATAATACTGAAATCTACTTTGGCAAAGAAATGTTTATCGCAGGAGGCAAAACTAGCAGTTCACAATTGAGCTCTAGTGCCAACTCTAATGTATGAGAGCGAAGTACGGAATTAGAAAAAAAATGATGAAAGTAGGTTAAATGCTCTTGAAATGCGATCCCTAAGGCAAAAGTGTGGTAAAACAATGTATGATAGGTGCACAAATGTCGAGATCTGTGAACTGGGTAAGGCTGAGACATGCTATATCAAATCAAGAAAGGGGTGCTGCGTCGGTTATGACATGTATAGCGAATGGACAGCGAAAGAACGACTAAAAGGATCTACGATGTGAATGTTAATGGATGCAGAAATCAAGGAGGACCGTGAAAGACGACGATCAAGTCCAACAAATACTTGAAGATGGATGTGTTAAAAGTCAGAATAATCGGCGCGCGTGTATGAGAAGATCTATGAATGTAGAGGAAGCGAGATCTGTATGCAAAGATAGAGTGATGTGGCGTTCTATCCTCTCTGCCTACCCTTACGGGGGGAGGGTTTGATTTTGTTGTTATAAAGTTCCCTTTCTCATAAGCACATTATCTATACATATAAATTACAAAGGCATTTAGGGCCGTTGTTACTTTATTGCCTAATATTTTATTTAATGTAATCATAAATTTCAAATAGGTTTTAAAAAATCTATCAATCAAATTAATCAGCTAATCGACCAATAAACCTAGTTTTTACATATAAGATTTTTTATAAATATGGTCAGTATAGTAACTAAATTTAAGATACAACGTGTGAGAAATTCCTAAATATCCATATTCTCTAATATACCAATCTAACAACCAAAACTTGAGTCCTATTTTCTTACACGTATATTAAAGACTAACTCTAAATGACTCCAAAATTGAAATATGTAGTCCACTTAGAAATGTAAAATTATTTACCATTGCAAGGTGATTCTGAGAAAATGTACATATTATGTTAGTACTATAACAGGCTATTCAAAATTACCCCTATTCAAACTATCAATCACTCCCTTGAGAAAAACGTGAATAAAACTCATATAAATATAATTTAATCCGTAAATAAAGCATGGATGTATTTTACGTTTTTTTTATTGTTTTTTTTTTATTTTATGTTTTTATGTATGTATTTTATTTATGGTAAATAAATCATAATGATCTTAAAAAATCATAACAATTAGAAAACTTTTGCAATCAACGTAGTATTTTTATGAAATATTTTGGTTTATTATAAATTTTAAAAAAGGATCGCTTAAATAATAAATATTAGAAAGTTTACTTCGAAACTGTGAATTAAGACTTTTTAGAATTCGTGATTTTTTTTTTCAAATGAACTTTAAAGAATTATATTGTTCAGGGCATTTGAATTCCATCGGCTTTTTTAATTTATCACTTAACACGTGTCATTCAAATCTGATCTAACCTAACCCAACCTAACCTTAAATTTGTGCGTACGATTGAATATCTATTTAACTTAAATTCTTCTATCAGTTGATATAAACTCTTAAAGTAAAGTTAAGGAGAAGAAACCTTCTTAACAAGCCAGTTAAAGCTCACATTTCCAAGATTTATATATTTTCTTTTACAAAATTTTCTTTTTCTTAATTGAAATATTTCTTGCTATTTCATCGCCGTAAATCCTGAAATATGGACAAGATATTAATAGACGAGCTTGTAAATATTAATGATTTATACTCAGACATTTATTTTTTCCTTTAAAAATTTTAACATACCTGCGTTTAAAATACGGAAAAAAAATTCAAACAATAAGTTTATATTTTTTTTAAATAATTTGAACACGAAAAATATTATTTAAGTAGCCCAAAGATAAAACTTGGAGACTTTAACGTGAAATGCCTTTCCATATTGCAGCAGGTTGGCCCCTAGCGAATCATAATATTTATTTCATATAACGACCGCGTCTTGTTCGTTTTCTTAGAAGTTTCATCGCCGTATCATTTGGAACAGGGCCGGTAAAAAATACACGTATTTAAAACATGATGTTTGGTCAGCTCCATACCTTTCAGGCATTGAACGCTGATAACAGCGGGAATTAGAATTTTGTGGACTGTAAAGAAATTGTTTACTCATTTCTATGTTCTTCAGATTGTTTCTATTATGAAGCACTTCACGTTTGCTATTGCATGGATACCGGTGCCGTGTAAATGATGATGCGATGTTTTTTTAGGCTGTTTATTTAACACTAATTGCACTTTGTAAGAAGTATGCAGATGCAGGATATGATTAGGATTTATCATAGAAACACTTTTCACAATGTGTCTTGCTCACAGGTCGGTAGAAGAACAGTAATTAGAATAAGTAAAGAATGTAGGTATGGTTAGTATACAGTATATATACAGTCTTACAATAGCAAGTATTAAAACAATGTAAATTTAGTACTTAACACACGATAAGGGCAATAATTTATATTTACATGAACTGTTCCTGATTAAGTAGTTAAAAAATATGCAATTCAAAAAGGTATCACGTTTATATAAGTATATCGGATTTGTTTTGGATGAGCTTCTTAGTTACCGTTTATTTGTTTCATAAAAAAATATTTAATGTTGAAAACTGTTGAAAGTTTAAAAAGTTTAAGCTGTAATTATTTGTTTTGGTCTGTACAATATATATTGTGATATTGATTGTTTAAGTGTTTTACCTACATACATTCGTCCCAACTCAACACAGGATTTAGGTTCCATGGAGTTGGGATTTGTCGCTCAAATAAATGTATCATAAATAAACTTTAAATAAATAAATAAAAATAAACAAAACAACTAAAAAAACATACAAGAATAAGAAAAGTTTTTTTTCGTACATTGATAGTTATATCATTAAAATCGTAAACATCCACTCAATACATTAAATACATTTTCGATGTTGTTCCCGATTTGTGAAAATACCATATTAAATCAATATGGACATAATTTTCAGCAAAGGGGCAAAATGATAAATGACTTTGTGAGGAATGAAACAATAAAAAAGAACGGATGCAGCAAACTCCAATGACAACTGTCATCAGCGGAGGCGATACGGTTGGCTAGGCCACATACTGCAGATGCCTCCTGAGAGCCTTAACCTTGCCTACTTTACAAGGCATTAGGTTCTCGACGTCCTGGACGCCCACTGCTGACTGTCCGTCAGCAGTGTATGTCAGAATTTTAGGACAAGAACCCGACTTGAGAAGACGCAAAGGAGTTGACAGCCGATTGAGATGCATGGAGGCTCTTTGCGGATACCATATGCTCCAACTAGGGAGCGGACATGGAATGATGATGATGATCGTTTAAATGTAATACCATTTACACGCCCTTAGCAGCCCATTCTAAAATACTGCAATATAAAGATCTCCGTCTCTAAAAAAAAATTTGTGTACCTGTAATCAGTTTGCACAACCCTGATTTGTTCCCGTAAAGAGAAGCTTTCGTATGTTATCTTTACCGAACAGAAAGGTCTGCCCGCCGAAAGGTTTATGGATATTTTCAAAAATATTCGGGCAAAGTTTTTACAGGGCGCTAATGTCGCTGTAGATATCTCTCTATTTATTTATTATGTAGTTACACTTGCACAGCGTATTCTCTACCTACAGTGGTGGCTGCGGTCGTTATGGGAATATGGGGTAGTTTATGGGGTACAAAAATATATTATGATGACACTGCAAAGTCGCTTCTTCTGAATATGTATGCAGTCGTAAAATACATGCTTTATTACATGTTGTTACTGTTTTTTTATTTTATAAAAACAAATAACATATTCTGTATAACATCCAAGTTAAGTGAAAAGCGTATACTTTTTACAAGTCAATAATTTTATTTTTATTATAAAGGTTGTCATTTTATTCATGTGTATTATCTATACAAAACTTTTAATGCTTAATTTTATTTATTCATTCATTTTTTCCATTATAACCAAAGGTTATTGATAAAAATTAGGTGACCTTACCGGGGTTACCCGTGTTGAGGACACTTCACAATATACTTTTTTTAAACATTTTTATATGTGAGAATAAACAAAGAAGACTTAATATAAAGAGATAATTAAACTCTTAAGGACAAAAAATATTTTCAAGAAAGGAGTTAAGGACTGGATTTTCCTTAGTGGGAGGGATTTGAGCAGGAAACTCCTTGATGATTTTTTGAATGCTTGAGTTTACTGTTTACCATATTGATGTGCCATATATATGTTTTTAAAATATTTTTTATAATTATTTTTTATGTTTCTAATTGTATATTTGTGGTGATATACTCATGTGTCTGTGTCATATGATTGCTCGTCCCATCTCAACACAGGACTTATAGATCCATCGAGTTGGGATTTATTGTCTCAAATACTGTACAATAAACTTATGTATGTAAACAAATAAATAAAAATAACAAAATATTCAGACAGTTTTAAATACTACGTATATAAATTTATATTTAATTTATGTACACCTATAAATTTTATATTATAAAACGTACAATCAAAGAACAAAAACGTAACATAAACTTTACATTTAAATATAGAAACAACATATTTAAACTGAGAAATCAAATAATAATTTTAAACATTTGGCTTCATTTTTTAAACGACACATTAATTTGTGGGCGTGCGTTGCGCACCTTAATGCGTTCTGAAATTCCGTAATTAATATTATTTATTTATTAATAATCAAATCTGGTGCGGAAAACTAATTTTACTTGTGGATACGGGGCGCAAAACAGCAGGGGCGTAGCCCTAAGGTTTCTACAATTTTATTGAGCGGAGTGAACTCTCATTAAATTTAATGAAAATAAGTGAGTATCTTCATAGCGATGCGGTATGCAGTGTCAATCGTCAATCGTCAATTACAAACTTTTACAAGAAAGATGGACTAGGAAGGGAAGCCACTTACCTCAACCAGTCTTTCTCGTTCTTGTAGCACTTGGCTGGATCGGGACACTTGACTCTGAAGATGCGGCACTAAATGCGCGTAATGCGAAAAGCCTTCAGCAGCGAGTTTTTGGCACCACACTTACGCGATTGGACGGAAAATAAATATCTAAAGCGGTGCGGCGATTACCAAAATTGTTTGGCGGATGGACACTAGTGGTCTAGTTATAGCGGATTATGAAGGAATACTGAGGTAGGGTAGGCAAGGTATGGGTGTTGAAATTGTGACAATAATCGACGTTGCATACCTACATGGTATATGCGCAACCAGAATCCATCATCATAATTTGTTTTTTGTTGACCATCAAAAAATGTAGCAAAAGAACAGTTGTGAGCATTTTAGATTATTAGTCATAAAATAAGCAAACAAACCTTCAGGCCGTTTCCCAGTAGGATTAGGCAAATTTAAAAGTAAAACTTTTTTTTTTTTTTTTAAATAATTTTGGTCATGCCATGTCTCTTCTGGTCATCCTCGTTTTTTGCATTTATCTTTAATGTCCAAACCAATGCCTAACCTCTTTTTTAAATTATATCGATAATGCGTGTCTCAGCCTTGCATACTGCACGAATCTCGACATTTGTGCATGTATTATACATTGTTTACCACACATTCGCAGATAACATTTCGACAGCATTCCTAGTACTTCTCTTCAAATTTCTGTTTTTAGTTTTTATTCCGTAATTCACATTCCGTTCATTTTAGATGAAATTAATAGTTAATATTCAATATTTATGAATGGATAAAAAATTCACATTTACATTACGATCAATTTGATTCACAATTAATTGCAATGAAATTTATTTATTTTATTTATTTAAATGTACAATACAGCACTACTAACAATAACAATGAACATGAATTAATATAATATGGTATCTACAAAAAAAAGGCACAATAAATTCATATGGTCCATTAAACAATTGTAAACATAAGATTAATAAGTCACTAATACACATTATGATACATAGTTAGAGAAGAGGAGTCTAAAACTGGTAATCCGAGCATGGAAAAGATCTACCTTTCTCGGTAGGTTGTTTAACAGACCAATCATTATCCCCACAGGCATCAACAACACTAAATTTTTCCCGCATTCTGTAAGATAAAATGATCTGTGTTGCCTAATTCTTAAATAGTTGTTCGATACATATAAGTTTACGCGTTCCAAAATGTTGGGATTGTAAATTAACCCCTTCAGAAGTTTAAAAGCCATCATAGGCGCGGCAATGATCTTTCTGGCATACCCAAAAAGAACAATGATGAGTACTGCAATGGGTAGTATGCATACACTCTCGTAACGAAGAAACTTCTCCTCTGTTCTCTCAACCATTAGTGTGTAAGTGGCTTCTTCAGCCCCCCAAACCACCGCACTACTCTCTAGAATGCTACGCACTAAAGTTGTTTACAAAAGTTTGATGGTATTCAATTCTGCGAGCAGCCGCGAAAACAACATTAAAGTTTTTATTAAGCAGGATTACAATCTGCAAATACAAAACCCGCAACACTACCCAAGAAACGTTTCTTTACCAACCGCTGCAAGTTGAAAAAACTTTATTAAAAACAAAACACGTTAACAAATTTTTAAATATTCCTAACTCGTTGGCAAAGTGCCATAAAATTTTAAGACCTAAAGGAGGTAACCAGCCTGTAATATGCGATCTTCACTTCAGCATATAAATTTACAAATTAAAATAGCTGTTTCTCTTGAGAAATAACTGCTCTAAAAAGGCCTGTACCTCCCTTCATGTTGTGTTTGCCAGTACAGTGGTAGCCCATGGGCCGTTGAAACATATTTACGAGTAAACACTAATTATAATTTTTTTGCTTTTCAACTTTTTCAACTTTTTCAACTTAATTTTTCCAAAATCAACCAGCGTCGTGTTTTATAGTGAAGCTATAGTTAAAAGCATTTTTCTTCTTGTTGTGGTTCTATTGTACGATGGATATTGGTTTTCACTATGGGACATTTTAATTTTATTAACTCTTGTGTGGCTGTGATGTCACGCTAGTCTACATCCGATACAAGACTTCATATATCTCTCTTAATTTTTTAAATGGTAAAAAAAAAATTTCCGTTATCTTCAAAGAGACATTTTCACACCGGATTTGGGAATTAAAATGTGTATGACTATGCTGGATTATAATACAAAAAATATTTATCCTTGCTACGCGAAGAATGAATGCGACGCCAATACAACAATAAGTATGAATAAGAGAGAGCACGAAGATAGAACTCATAACAAGACGGACAGAAAAGCTGTTTTGTGGCCGGTGTTTATGAGAAAAGATTCAGTTGGTGTTTGGCAGTTATGAGAGATGCAGGCACGCACGTAAAATGACCGGCAAATTTATGATGTTTAATTTATTTTGCTACAAATGGGCTTAATTTTATATTTATTTTTATTAAATATGGAAAAATGATTATTTCACGTTATGTCTCAGTGTTTTTTTTTTCGGAAATCTGAACTATAGAATATTCCGTCATTTTCTTGTGATAATACGATGTTACATCACTGCGCGCAAATGCATTATTTGGCACAGCCTTTCAAGATTTAAACTTACATTCAAAAGTTTTTGAAAACATTTTACATTTTTTTTGTATTTAAAAAAGCCGTAAATGAAATATTAAGCATTTTAATGCTGTAACAGTAAAAACTACCGTGAGATAGTCACCTTACTAAAACAGTAGTCTATTTGATCTCAAAATTATTGTTGCATGTCTGCTATTTATAATTTATGTTTTTATATATACAGTGTTTTGATTATCATATAAAACATTGTAAATGAATAAAGGTATTTGCACGGATATTGGAGGGCCGGCAGCTGGCCGGAGTAGATAAGCCAAATAGCCCGCGACGGTGGCATGATTCTCGGCTCAATATCTGCACAGTACCTAAGTATTATATTACCTACTCATAATACTACGGTTACGTATTTAAAAAAATAATAATTATTGTTTTTAGTATTTTTTCTGAAGTGAATTTATAAAAAGCAGACTTGTCGGATGAAGATATCTGAGACGTTTTCTACCCCAGTAATAAACGAAACACACCAAATTCTTGTATTAGACATTTTTGACGTGGCCAAGATACTACAATAAAAACGAGGTTTACGTTCAGTGACATTAGCAGGCGCTACTCAGGTGCATTTTTCTGGCGTTACGTTGAGTGATTCCAAAACATCCCGAAAGAGGGGCGTTTTTACGAGTGATACCAAAGCATCCAGAATGGATAACGCTTCAGTATTAACGAATATGCGTCCCGCGACGCACCGTCCAATTAAAATTGAAGGTTAATAATTTACGAGTAAAATATTATTTTAATGATACTACACGTAGATTCACACTTTAAAAATACAATTTAGCTTAGTTGAACCCTTTCCTCTGTTTTGTTTATATTTTACACGGCGGATAACATAAAACTCATAAAACAAAAGTATAAGACAATCTGGATTTCCTTCCTAGGGATTTATTAGGATCTAAATTGACCATGACAAGTCGTAAGCCCTGTAAATGCCTAGACATCCACACATTTCCTTTTCAAAAATGCTTTCCCTCTCTGCTACAACAAATTATAAATTATTTATTAAAAAAAAGATTTTGACCGTCACTGTAATCTTTGTATAGTTTGACATCAAGGACTTGGGTGGCCGTTTCCCAATTTGTATAATAGGCTCCTTAACGCGAATAAACATGTCATTAGATGAAACGCTCCTGAAAGGAAGGGGTGTTAATTACACGGCCGATGAGGGACTTAGTCAGTCGAGCCTAACGTCACTGCAAATACTAGGAGCATTAAAACACTAAACACCTTCACGCTCTTATGAACTCTTGGGATTTGACGTTTTAATTTCATAATACCGCCCTCAAAATATGATAATTTTAAAATGTAACTTTAAGTTAAGGTTTAATTTTTACAACTATGAAACACTTAAACGATTTGCTGAATAGCTGCGTATTCTGATTTAAAAAATATTAGTACTTACTACTTTTTGAAATTTGGAAAAACAAATTTTCAAAGTTGGATATCAGTTGGTCATAAACAATTTACGTCATTAGTCATTTTTTAAAGTCTCAACTTAAGAAAAATGAAAAATATTTTTTTTTCGAAATGGCAATAAATAATTTTGTAAACGAAATTATCGTGACTCGTGAATAAGGGATGGTCTTGTAATATAAAAATAAATATTTTAATTTGAATCACTATCAAATTTATATTTTAAGTATTTACTTTGTGATTATTCATTACAATAAATATAAAACAACTTTGTTTTTAAACGCCTATTTTTTTTTCTACCGATTGGTTTCAAAGATACACAAGCTTTTTTATCAGTGTATACTTAACTAATGAATCTTATCATATTTTATTTTAACAGTGATTACTAAGATAAAAAAGAAAAAATGATAAAATAATTTTTTAGTCTACTCCTGTTTAGTTTTAAAAATCGTATCCATCTCACTTTACGATTCCCATATTTACATACACAAGAGCCATATGTCTTGACTTATTAGTTTCATATGTTTCGGTGTACATTAATTCGATAATATTTAGTAATGACTTAAAATAAAATAAGATGAGATTCATTAGTTAGGTATATCTTAATTAAGAAGCTTGCGTAGCTTGAAAACCTGTGAGTAGAAAAAAGATGGTTAAAAACAAAGTTGTTTTTTATTTATTTTATCATAATATATCATACTTATTCAAATTTGAAGTGCTAAAATATTAATTAAATGCTTTTTTAATTTTTTTAAAAACTTTTTTTTTGTTTTTTTTACTATTTACATTAGAGGTAAAACAGAATGAAAAAAAGAATAATAAAATAGCAATGAAATACATATTATTAGTAAGAATAGTAAACAAAATAATTCTACAATGGCAAGGCCTGTTAGTGGGTATACAAGAAATTTTTATGAATTTTTGCTCCTATGTTAAATAGACAGGAATAATATTTTTGTATAATATAATAAAGAGAAAAGAAAATATTTAGTAACAGATAAGGGGTACTTTTTTTATTTTTCAGTAATTAAAAAAGAAAATAAAAAAACATAAAAACATTCTTTGATATTAAAGGACTTGTTATTCATAAAATTATTTTAATTTAAAATAAGAAGGTATTTAGTTTGTATGAAGCCGTGTTTTTACTTTATTACTGATATGTATGTATGTATTGCAGGTACAAATTATTTTTAAAAAAAATATGGCTTACCTATTAAAAAAGTCACAGTTCGCCACTGTAATGCAGTGCCCTATGCATCAGCGTGTGCGAATGTCACAAGAATCGATCTGAAATTATTAATCATTGAAATTATTAAAAAAAAAAAACAATCTTATTACTTTACCAATTCAAAACAGCTCAATTTTCGCGATTTGAAATAATTTATTTTTATAAGCTTAGTAACGGTTTCAAACATTTTATTTGTTGAATTGCTTAAGTTATCTAGGAAACAAAAATAAGTGGTAAAAAGCGTAGTAAAGAACTCTTCGTAGACAAAGCTGAACTGGCATCTAACAAGCATAGTTTTCTTTGCTCTCTGTTCCCGCTACAAACTGCTTCGGAACCGTCTGCTAATTGCATCGGGTACAATTTCTTCAGACATAAACGCTACTATACCTTACTTGTAATACTTAGTTACAAATTTCCCGTCTATTTCATTAACTTTGATGTTGATTTTGTTCAAAAACTTGCCGCTTCTGAATGAAGATATACAAATATGTAAATTACCATAATTTGCTGAATTCTTCACCAGTTTGATAGACATTTTAGAATACTCGGAGTGAAAATTTCGCTGAAGTATTAACAATTTGTTCCAAGCTAATAACAAACTATTGCGGAGAAATAATTTTTATTTCTTATTATATTGAGTTTTTCTACTGACATTTCTTTGTGGAACTGCATTTTAATTATAGTAAAAAAAATACTTTATAGTTTAGTGAAAAAAATAGTTGCATTTAATGTTGCAATTAGGGAAAAAATTAGTGGCATCACAACTCAGTCAAGGACTTATTATAAAAGAATCAAAAACTCGTAAAAAATGGGCAACGCTATCATATCTTGGAGATTGTAGTAATTTAATTAGTAAAATAGCTAACAGAGACGAATGTTCTATTGCATTCTATAACAATTCAAATATGAGGAAAATGTTAATTATTAATAAAGATCAAAGGAAAAGAGATACTTATTCAGGCTCATATTTATTACGCTGCGGTTCATGCAAAGCCGAGTACGTGGGCCAAACGGGAAGGTCGTTCAAAACTAGGATTAACGAACACTTCCAAAGTTGGAGAAATAACAAGGAAAACTCCACGTTTGCGAACCACCTTATTGAGTCAAATCATGTTTTTGATAAAAATACAAGTGTTCAATTCCTTCACACGTGCAGCAATGGCCAGAAATTAGATAAACTTGAAATTTTAGAAATAAACCGCTTAAAAAATTGCCCTGACAAAATAATATAAAACGATCAAGTAACACACGTGCATTCTCCATTATTGTATCCATTGAAATACAAACAATGAAACTAATCGATAAGAATTAACTGCCGGGAATTTTTACTTTCAGAGAATCACTTAATTACTCCCCGGACCCGGAGACATAGCTGTCGATGGAACTACCAACCAGCGGCCCCTGTTATAGTTTTAATTAAATTTAAATACATGTAATTCAAATACATTTTCATTATAAAAGTTCATAAAATTATATATTTTACACCAGTTTTTATTATATACATTCAAACAAAACTTATATTCTTATAATTGTTATTACCTTATACTTAAATGATTTTAATTTAAATTCTTTTATTTACATAATTATATAAAATCATGATTTACAACCAATGCATGCACTTGTATATAACATAGAAATTTGTTTAGTCTCCCACCAGTCTGACGACGTCGGTCACTGGTAAAAAAATTATGAAATAATTATAAATAAAAGTGGAATAAAACTATAAAGTATTTTTATTATTATAATTTTATTTCTTAATTAAGCATAAAATTTTATATTTGGGAGCTCGCAATTTTATAAGACGATTCTTTCAAATTAAAACAAAGATAATAATTCATTTATTCGAATATTTTAATTATGCGTCATTTTCAACTCGTAAAGAACTAGAAATTGCTAATTACTAGAAATTGGAATTTAAATTGTGATGAATTGGGATTCAAGATTGGATCCGCGATACTACTACGGCATCATAATCCAGTTTAAGGGGTTATACGGGTATACAGTTAGATTTTTGTTTTCAATTGATTATTTTTTCATTTAATTAGCATAATATATGTACATATATTTCACCATACACATTGCAAATTCAAGTCAATCTAATGATTATTTTAGAAATTGCACGCATATTTGTAAAGACGAGTCAGAAGGTTTGAAAGTAAGAGGCTGGAGTGGCAGCGTTTACCTAGAACGACGTCCCTTAACCTGCCTATTTAGAGCACACGATAGGAAAGAATGGTCCAAGACAACACTAACTCGAGTTATTAGAAGCTGTCGAAGGGGTGGAGGGTGTATTACATGACTCTGGAATAAACGACTCGATGTAAGTTTTAAAAAAAAAAATGACTCTGGGTAAAGTGCTTTTGGAACTTTAAACGCGTTTTTCTCAAAGCTGCGTTTTTAAAGTCCGTGACCAAGATTTCTCGGTAACGGCTGAACCGATCTGTCTTAAATTTTAACACAAACTTTTCAAGTCATAAATTCAAGGTTTTTCTTATCAATAGGTATTTCTTTGTTTATAAACCATTTAAGGTTTAAATTTAGGTGAAAAATCGTTTTTTTTTTTGAGAAGCCGCCATTTTGTCAAAAAAAAATATATTGCTTATTCCTTCAATTAATTACAAAATGATTTATTACTTTAATGAAATCCGTTTGGTTTTATAAATATTGTGGTCACCGCAAGGCACCTTTTTTTGGAGAAGATCCTGGAGATCAGCTATAGCAGCTTTTAAAATTGTTATTTTTACCAACAAAAAGGGTTTAAATATAGTTTAAAATTACCGTAATATGTTTGAAAATTGTAACATTATTAAATTAAAAAGTCTTCTTTGGAAAAATTCTCGAAAAGTCGCTTTTTTGGGCCTCCTAACTGTATACGAGTATAACCCCTTAAACTGTTTTTTATTCCTTTCAGTTTACATTTTTCATTTCACTTTTTCTCCGATTGACATTGCGCAACTACGTAGCAGTAGCAAATATCATGTGATCCCATCACGTGTTCAACAAGTTGTCTTCACGTGGTCACCGAGTGGTCATCTCGTGATTACAAAGTGGTCATCATGTTATCACCAAGTTGTCATCACGTGATCACATCAATGAGCGATTATCACGCGGTCATCTAGTGGACTTCACTTCACGATAACCGAGTGGCCATTGCGTGTCGAGACAAAAAGTACTCGATATTAATTTGTCGGCCACAAATGACTATCGTCAAAAATTGAGCTTATTTTACCAAAAATTGCTACCGCAACTCGCGGTATTTCATGTTCAATATGTGGCGATATTCGACAATTGACAGAAGCAAGGATTTCTGGCAGAAAGTTATCGCAGCTTGACGCAGGTTGAGTTGAAAAACAGCTTTTGCCCTATTATTATTTTTTCAAGTTGTAAAATATTGCAGGGTGTATTAAACCCATATTGTTATTTTTTATTTATTCATAAAAATTCACTCATATTTTTTTTAAATACAATAATAACGTAACCCAAAGTCTATGAGGCCGAGAGCCCTGTGTTGAGTTGGGATACAATATAATGAATGGTAAGTGGAAGCACGTACATAATTAAATAATAGCAAAATTAAAAATTAAATATTATTACATAAACATACAAATATTTCAAAGGGCATCTGGACAACACGCTTAAAAGTATATAAATCTTTGTAATATCTCACAACAGTCTCTTGCAATGGACTGTTCCCTTAGACAAAATCCAGACTTGTACACTCCTCCTGATAATGGCTTTCGTTTTGGAGAACTATTGTTATTTAAGTTGGTTAGTAAAAATCCGTGGTGAAGTTCATAGTAATTAAGACGAGTAGTACTTTTTTGATTTGACTGTCACTGATCTTTTATTTTTTTAATAAAAAACGTATGTTTTTTATTATTTGGCCATTTTAATTAATTCTATCTACAAATATTAAGTTTTTGTTAAATTACGTACTCAGAAAAATAAATTTTACCAAACCTAAAACTCTCAATAATATTAGTCTATAAGTATAAAATGTCGTTAATATTGTACTAAAACTTGTACTACTAACATAAAAAATAAATAAACGTTTTGATATTATTTTAAATAACATAAAAAAAGTCCTACGATTTATTTATCTTTCTCTTAGGCTAATTTAGTCAGCAAAAATAATACAACATTTCTGCCATTTGCACTTAAATCTGTATTTTTATCCTCACATTGTGTTTAACTTCAGAAGCTATAAAACCTCTTTAACTTGCTATTTTCTAAGTAAATGTTGATTTTTTTCTCTCATATAATTGCTTTCCCTCGCATACACTCGTGCAGAAAATTCGAGCAATATGCAAATGGCCAATTCAAGGCAGGCTACAAACTTGAACCTCGCAAAGGGGCAAACCCGCCAAAAGGGTTGGAAAAATTAATTGGTCGGGAATTATTTCGTACCGTTTCGTTAGGACTTTTTGCACGCGGGTGGATGTCGTCTGATCAGTTCCCAAATGCGGTAGAAAATAGAATGATTCGCCCGGAGAGATGTAATCGACTTGTAGAAATAATCGCGTCTTGTCGGGAGCATAAGATTTCAGAATTTCCCGCATTACGCCCACTTCCGGGGGAAATTACATGCACTTACATATCTTGCAATGTCGGCAAGGGCAAGTTTTGAAAATATTTTAAAACGCTTAGTTTTTTAATCAATGTTTCAATGGGTTGCAATAAAAAATAATTGATAAGTTAGTGGTCGATTGTAAAATAACTTTCTATTTAATACATCGGTAAAGTATTTTAGAAGGTTGTATGTTTTTTTTTTAATTTATCGCAACCCTTTTCATGAGAAAAAAAAAATCTAAAACTGAAAAACAACTTTAAATGCTATACAAATGATAAATTGGAATACTTCTAACTAATATCACAATAAATAATATGTTTGTGTAACTACAGAAAGTTTTTTAAACATATGTGGGTCAAAAAATTTTGGTCCGATTGGTTGTTGTATTAACGGGTCTGTTTAGGTTGTTTGAAGCTAGAGAATCCTCTTTCTTATGTTTATTCCTTTTTTTAAATTTCATTTATTAAGAATTAGTGCGAAAAATCTACATTTCACAGTGCGTAAGTTTTTTTTCAAGTATTTATTTTTGCTTCGTGATTATTTTCTGACACTGTATTTAAGTAGAATAATCAAACATAGTTGTAATGAGATTTAACTGCTTAATAAATTTTACCTATTATCACAAATGTAAACATGTCAATACCAGGCAGCAAAACAAAAATCCTTACAACATCCGGACAACATATAAGGTGTAAGCTGACTATCGACAACAAGCCATTGGAACGCGTCATGAGTTTTAGATATCTGGAGTAAAAATCTTCAGTCATGGCGATTTTTACACTAGAGTCTAAGAATTGGTTAGCAAAGCATCAACTGTGTCGGGATGTCGAAGGAAGGTTATATTATGCGTATCGGTAGCAAGGTCAAAATATAAACGATATGTGTGAGACCCATCATGACGTTTGCTGTGAAATCGAGGGCTGACACAGTTCGTACCGAAGGGCTACTCAAAACAGTTGAAATATACGTCTAAAGGTCCATTACTGAGAAGCATCCAAGACCAAATCCGTAATACTGTAAATAGAGATATGTGTGAAATAAATAATATCGTGCGATGGAACAGATCCAGACGAAGATACAGGAAGGACCATGTGTGCAGAGTGAGCAATAATAGAATGGTGTCTGCTACAGCCAATAAAATCCCATCCGTACAACGTCCTCCTGGAAGACCACTTAAAAGATGGTGAGACAGTTGGACTTCTTCTTCTTCTTCACGTGTAATATCGGGTCCCCCTGACGTTGACGATCACTTGGAAGAAAGCTTCCCTATCCTGAGCAGTGCAAAACAGCTCCTCCACAGTTCTAATCCTGGTCCATGCTCGGATGTCTCGAAGCCAGGAAAGCGGTTTTCTTCTGACCCCTCTATGTCCCTCGATCTTTTCCTTCATGACAAGCTGAAGTATGGCATATTTATCACCTCTCAACCCATGGCCAAAATATGAAATCTTACGGAGCTTAACAGTGGTGAATAGTTATCTATTAGTATTGGCTCTACGTAATACTTCATTGTCAACGCCATAATCTTGAAGCAGAATGCAAGAAAGATGGAATATCCTTAACAGATATCCACACTGTAGTTCAAAGTAGTTATCACGCGCCATTGTTCTTGAACTTTGCAACAATGGTGATTGGACTCATAAAGGTAATAAACCAAAATCAGTGATCGAACATCCCATTTCCAATACAAACTAAAACTTTTTTTTTTCCGAGTACCTTATCCTTGTACATGACACGTAAGGCTACTAAATACAGGGGTCCAAATATATATAAAAAAAATAATAAAAATAAAATACTTCATTGTTGGTTATCATATCGGTCCAAGATATTCTTAACATTCTACGGTGGATCCACATTTCAAATGCTTTAAGGCGGTTTATAATAATAACTTTTAGAGTCCACGCCTCTTCACCGTATAGTAAGACAGACGATATACATATAATATTTGACCATTCGTTGTCTCAGCTTAAGGTTTATATTATCGTCACAAAGAAGATTTTTCATTTTGTTCAATCCTGTTCGGGCTGCTTCTATTCTGCATTTTATCTCAATGTCGGGGTCTAGATTTTCTGTGATGATACTGCCTAAGTACCTAAACTGTTTCACCTTCTCAATATTAATACTGTTGAGTTGGAGATTTACATTTAGATGACTTTCTCGGCTAAAAACCATAAAAACCATAAGACATGACAGACCATGGACAGTTGGACAGAGAACATGAATAAGCTTACTTTGGCACAGATCTAAGGATCTTTTTATAGATGAAGAAGAAGACGAACTACTTATATTACTTACGTGACATACAAGCAAACGTATTAGCTAAGTCTCTTAAAGTTATGGTACATAAGGTAAACTATTAAATATTTCAGGAAAAAAAAACTACCAAATAATAGCTCTAAAAGCGCTTGTACACGCTTGTACGCTCATACAAAGTAAAATTTAAACGAAGACCTTTTTTGATGTTCTTCGTTTAAAAATCTGAGATTACTTATAATATGACAGTCGAAATTTTTAAATAATAATTTCCTTAAAATTTTATAACTTCGTTTAGTAAACCAGCTACTATAGTAGCCACTAACAGAAGGGAATGGTATGAATTTCAAATGTGCACTATTAAGAAGTTCAAGTAGGAGACAGAGATTTGCAAATGAGAAGAATCTAGGAGGAGATACGAAAGATTGTCATAATGGGCGGGTTATTTTGTGTGGCAATCGAGTGGTGATTTACATGCTGATTGGATGACTCTCATTAAGTAATCGGGTGAGTCTTAATTTTATTTAAATAAAATGTATTTGTATTCCAACTAGGGCTGCAGTTAGTGTTTACGGCTCTTCCAATGTTCCCCAACGCCAATGGTTGGATTATTTTAGAATATTAACAACAATAAAGGTTTCAGCACTTTTACTTCACAAAAGTCAGCAAATAAAAGAGTTAAAGAAATTTGGGTGTTTTAAAACAAAGTCAGAATTGTCAAGATTACACAGTGTGTAGTGGCTACTTAAACCAGCCAATGATCTGTCATAAGCCCTGTTAATGCCTAGGCTTTAATATTCCTTACTCACAAATCTTTTCTCAAAATTTTAATATCATTGTAGTACAACATTTTTTTAAGTATCTCCAATTTCGTATTTAAAAAAAAAAGGATTTTACCCCCTAGGGTATTCAGCGAAATTTATTTAAATTAAAACAGCGACGGTGAACATTTTTAAGAAGAGTATATGAGTAATAAGTTAGTAAAGGGACCACTCAGAATCATGCCTAATGTTCATTATTGAACATCCGTGTTTTTTTAATTTTTTTTTTTTAAAGTTTCTTGGTCTACTCAATTACATAAAATGTACTTGCATTGTCTACAAGGACCATTCCTTCCTTTTCATTCTTTCCTTTACACTTATTCTCTTTTCTCCTCATACTATAGTATAGATTTCCATTCCTCGAATTACTTAATTGATATTTATTTATGTTTTATTTTCATTAAAATAAAATAACCTCACATTGCAAAATAACGTAACATGGCTCTGGTATTCTTTCTTAGCGGCTTCTATAAATCAGAATATACTTTCCAAGGCTGTAGTCGGGTAAAACGCACAAAAACCAAGAAAATCATACGATTTTGTCATTTTAAAACGAATGTTTATTAAAAATCACGGAATAATAAAAAATATAAATATATAAATTAGGTAAAAGTAATAATTTTAAATGGTATTTCTATTAAAAATATGCTTAAAAGTTTGATAAAACGAAAATATAAATACTTTTCGACACGCAGATTACGTCATTTCTTAAATTAGAATAAACTTTGGTACCTCGATTTTCATATAAAAACTAAGTATTGATTTTTTTTTTCCAATAACTTGAAGATAAGAAATTAAACATAAAAATAGCTAAAGCAAAATCTTTATCCTTTGTTTTTGAAAATAAATACAACCATTTTAAATCACATTAATTTTTTGACATTTTCCTTTGTTCCTACGTAAAACTATGCCTTCGGTAAAAAAAATAGTCATTAAAATACTCACTTATAGATTTAAGAACTACTCTTACTCAAATGAAAGACATAACCCCCACAATACATCACATACAAATAATATAATCACTAGATCCTATACACATTGACAACTTAAACAAATACAAACTAATACCACTTTCGGACAAAGGGATTTTGAGTATTATTCAATTAAAATCTATAACCTACTTCCACTATCTATTAAAGCAATTAGTAATGAGAAAATGTTTTAAAAGGCTATAAAAATGGATATTGGAGCTAGGTAGAAGTAAAATGGATTGTCTCATTCGCCCATACCAATACTGAATCAACTGCTCCACAACTGTATAGCTTATGTTAGGTTTTTGTTATTTTCATTATGTTTTGTAATATAAATAATATAGATGTACATAAATACCTTGTTTTTAAAACTGTGAATATTTGTTAATTATGTTTGTTTTTTAAGTTAGTCTTCTTTGTTTATTCTCAAATGTAATTTCAAAAAACTAAATTGTTAAGTGTCCTCGGCACGGGAAATCCCAGTGAGGTCACATTATTTTTATTATTAATTATAGTTTGTAAGCGAAAAATATGAATAAATAAATATGACTTTAAATATGACTTGAAATCTTTTTATATAGAATTATATTATATATTTTTTCAAGAATACAATTCTAGCTGTAATATTCAATTCTAACAATATCTTATGTAGGTTTTTATTATTTCCATACCGGTACCATTGAATTTTTTATTTTGTTAAATACTTAGTCTTTATATGAGAATCGCGATACCATAGTTTAGTCTAAATTTGAAATGGCGTAATCCGCTGGTCGGAATGTCATTATATTTTAGTTATATAAAAGTTTAAGTATATTTTTTAATAGAAAAACCTTTAAAAGTTATTTCTTTTTTCTAATTTAGGTTTTTTTAAAATTATTTTTAGACATCGTTGTTTTGATGTCCCGTTTTCCGCTCCCCGGAACTGAACTGATTTGGGTCATTTTTTTAAGAAAGAGTATCAAATTTTTTTTTTTTTTGTATTACGTAGGTCCAGAGACGACAGATAAAACTGGATGATTTTTTTGGTTATTGGACGGTCCTAGCTTCCATAAGAAACCATTTATCAAAATAGCAAATCCATAGATATACGAAAATGGTAAGTATCTATAGTATATAGAAAAATACTTTTCTAGTGCCCATAATCCAGGGAAAAACATGTGAATACGTTTGTATGAATACAAATGATCCGCGTTTGCTCTTAAATGCATAAAGACTAAAACGGGTAAAGGGTTAAAACTCATATTATTGTGTTTTTCCTTATATTTTTTCCATGTTGTTTAAGATAATTTAAATACAAGTTACATGTATTTTTTAACCTAATACTCATAATTTTAAATTATGCGATATCAACTTATTTCTAGCCTGAAATATAGAAATTAATATCTTTTCTCCAACTTGCATATCTTCAATTAACCTTCCGTACACCTTATAGAGTTGACCTTTTCTCAATTTGAGTCATATAAACTTCTTTACTTAAATACTACCGAATTTTCGGTAAATAAATTAATGGAAGTTTACCTAGTATTTTTATTTTTCATACATATGTGGACTTCAGGTTTTTTTTTCTACACTATAAATGATTATTTTACACTAAAAATGCTATTCAACAACTCTCTAGTATTTTTTTACTACAAAAACAGCAAATAGCCTTTTTTGGTAGATTGTAATGGCTTTTTTTCCATCGAAAATTCACGAGTGTGAATCATTTAAAATGGTGTCCAGTCGTACAACTTTTTATGTTTAAAAACTAAGTTTAATTTTGTTTTAAGTGAGAATGCATTTGTGCAAATATACATACGAAAGATAAGTAAATGTCTAGACTTCCGTATTACCTTCTCAAAAATGTTTCCCCTCTCTGTTACAACAAATTAAACTAAACAGTGTGGGATGAAGTTGGATTGGCATGGTTCAGCTCAAAGTTTTAGGTCTTTTGTTTTTTTTAATATATTGTACAATTATTGTTTTGACCTTGTTTGTCTTTGCTAAATAGTTTTATGTTCTTTTTGTTCCGTTTCTTGCATTTATGTTTCTTCATGTAACTGTTGTAATAGGCTTATAATAAATAAATAAAAGATTGATCATTATTAAATTGTTTTTTTTTACATTTCTTTAAAATCTTTGTAAAGTTATTTATTTAATAAATAAATTCAATAACATTAGTTTAAAAAACTAATTTTAGATAGTTTTGTTTTACTTTACTCCTGTTTTGTAAAGAAAATGTAAGTTTTTTTGGTGGCCAGGTTTTTCTCGGGCCATCGGAAGGTTATAATTTGTATTAAATTTTTGCCTAGTTACAATGGAACTTCCTCAAGAATTATTGTCCATAAATAATACAAATCGAATTATTTACAAGTAATTTAAAATTAAAAACCTTTTAATAGCTAAGGTGTAATATTTATTAAGTATTAGTTAACATGATCGACAAAGACTGGGGTCATTTTTAGATTCAGAGGCCAAAAGTTTGTCAAAAACAAGTGTCGGACCGAAGTCAACAAAATATGTGTTTTTCAGGTTTTTATTTATACACGTGTTATTTCTCCTTTTCGTTTTTTCTAAAAATTTAATCTCTTATTATCAATTCGATATTATTTCATTAATAATATTTCGAGTTTGTCTAAAGACTTGATTAGGACTGGATATTACCCACTGAGGAATTATTAAGATTGACGTATTACTAGAGATAAAGTACGTTTATTTCTTCATATAAAGAATTATGTTACAAAAAAAAACGTATTCCTAACTCTATGAGGCCATAAGCCCTGTGTTGAGTTGGGACACAACGAAATAGAAAGTGGAAGCATGCATATTATTAAAAAATATAACATCATCATCATTCCCTTTCCGCACCTAATGGTGCATATGGCACTGTATTTGTATACCAATTGCACAGTGTATCTTTATGATGTTTGTTACGTGAAGGTTAGATGATCAGTCTTACGCTTCGGATACCAGTCCAAGGACTATGAAATATTCTAGTGTAAAAACATATTTTTTTATAAATATTTCATGCCAACCATGTTGGATCAAACCCGAGACCTCTTGCAAGTTAGGCAAACGCGCTGACCACTACATCACGAGGCCCATAAAGAATACAATAAATAAAAAATATTACATATTCATTAATTGACATGGACATTATGACAATAAAATGTCAGGTACGGGTATATTTTGTTAAGGTCAATAGGGTTCTAAAATATCCCGTTTGGGATTAACCAATTCTCCAAGTAGACGAGTGGGATGTTAGAAGTCAGAGGTTAGAATATTTTAGAATCCAAAGGCACTTCAAAAGATTTATTGGGGAGATTTGAATTCCAGGTGTACTTGGAACCTCTTATTCTTATTTCTTACCTTCTATGTAAAGCCAAAATGCCAGAATCCGCTCTCTGACATTCCACAGAAAAGATAAGGAGAGAAGACAATCAAATTGTGAATATTTTTGCTACCTTATAAGTGAAATAATTTGATTAATATCATCTTTGTACATCAAAAAAAGTATATGCTCGTTTACTTCTTAAAACAGGTGGAATAATTTGAAAAATATCATTTTCCACACATATTAATAGAATGCAAATGACGTAAATACCTAGACTTCCATATTTTCCTCTCATAAATATCCTGAAATATTATTAATTAAATAATTTTGTTTACTTCTGTCTGACATTTGTTTATGACTAACTTTTGGCATCTGAATACAAAATGACCCCAATTTTTGTCGATCGCGTTAACTTTTTGATATACAAGATACTATGACCTTTGTTCTAAAAGTCATTTAAATAATTTGTTTAACATAAAAAATACAGTTAAAATTAAAAATACCCAACTGTTAATTTTTTGACTAAACCTCATTAAATAGAGTTAACTATTTTTTTAAATTCCTTTGCTATTGGTTTATTAAAAAATCTAAATTAATTTTGTACGACAATAAAGTCTTGAAAATAAAAACGTATTTTTAACATTTCATTTTTTAAAAAACAATAAACTGTATAATCGTTTCAAAAAATATTTATATGAAAAATAATATAAACTTTATTTATTTCAAATACAAACCGATGTACAGGTTAAACTAATATAAAAAAAAACTATAAAAAATGTATACATAGTAGGGCTTGCCATCCAACTAAATGTATTCACTAAATTATACTGCAATAAAGTGACAACGACTTAAAGTTTAAAATTTATTATAAATAAATTTTAAACTTTATATTAAAATAAAAGAAATATGAACAAAACAAGAAGAAAGTGAGAAGGAAAATGATAAGGAGTGGTGAAGTGCGATTGAAGGAAAGTAGAGTGAAAAATTGCATGTGATTTAACGATTTAGAGCAAGAAAAGAGACAAAACGTCTATTCTCTGTTATTCTGAATCAAGTCTATCAGTTTTTTTTTTTTACCTATTATATGGAGTGTTAAATGTTAAAATTCTTGTTAAATGCTAAACATAAACGAGGGATCGTAATATATTTCCGATGATCAGTTAAAATAACATTTAAATAGTGTTTACGAATTGTTAAAATAGTTTTCTGTTATATCCTGGAGAAAAAATTCTTTGGATTTACTGATGATTTCCCATACAACATTTGATATTGTGCCATAAATGTATTCGGGGGTAAACAAATTGATATATCTCCATTTTAAGTAATAAAAAAATCTATAAACTAAAAACGAAATATTATTAGCATTACAAACACATAAAAATTATATTTACATAGTTAAAAACAAATTTACTTAAAAGCCTCTCATTAAAAATACTAGATGTTTCAATCATAAAATAATTACTAATTTGTGGCTCCTGAAAATTTAGGTTTTCGGACTAACTGTAGTTTACCTCTCGCATACAGTTATAGTTACTGTTAGTCAATCTGTGTTCAGTTATTCAAACAAAGAGCAAACATGTTATACTAAGGTTTGATATCAAATTAGAGAAATCCTGAAAGATTGATGATTCCAAACAGTTTCGAAATAAGCATGTCTATTTAAATTTAAATCTGCTGAAAAATTGAACAACACAGAAATCGTGCTAAAAATTACTCCCCGGTATAATACGAGTATAACGTTTATGTACCTAAATTTATTTTACAATGCAGTGGGTTGAAAGCAACGTAAGTATAACAGATGCTTCTTGTGTAGAGTAGAGGGAGTTGGGGTGAAGATGTTAATCAACATACTCAGCAGGCTAAAGTTAATCACAGCAGTTTTCCTCTAAGAACCCAGACATCAATTCTGCAGTCTTTGCTAATGAATCCGTTAGATGTCTGTTTACCCAAACACGCCAGCATAAATAAGGACCTGGCTTCGTGGACTAACTCTTACGCCCCCAAGTCCGTGTAAATGTTCATAAGTGAAAACGGCTCACCACTTTAGCAAAAGGAAAAACTGCAATAACATTATGTATGGAAATAAACATTTTAAAAAATGTTTGAAATTAAACACTTTGCATTTGTACACATATACCATAAACGAGTTTAATATTATAACACGACTAGTTTTAGGTACTCTGGTTACCCATCATCAGATGTAACCTTTAACTGTTTTTATTATTCTATTTAAAATATATTTCAAACTAGCTGACCCAACAGACGTTGTCCTGCCCAAACGTTGGCTTGCCTTGGAAAAATACTTTTTATTGATAAGTAGATACCTAGGTACTTGTTTGTGATTAAATTCCAAAACTAAAAATTGTTAATATTCAAAGATTAAACTTAAGTAGGTACTTGTTTATGGTTGAATTCCAAAAGATAAAATAAATATTTTTTCAAATATGGCATTTTTTTTGCAAACGTCAAACTCCGGTCTTCTCACCAATACAGGGGTGTAGGTACTTATGTAGGAATACGGTTTTTAAAAATGTATTGAATTTAATTTTATTTTAGTATTACCGAAAATCTAATAAAAATAAACAAATGGATAGAAATTATAAGGAATTTAAGGAAAGAATCTGATTGAGATCCATAAAAAACAAATAGTGTGTGTAAACACCAAAAAAACACTTTTTTTAAACACAAAAAACAAAATCTTTCAATTTTTATGTCAATGCATTCTCCTTGAATGCAACCCTGGTGGCTCGATGAATAACACATTTATGCTCTTTACTTATTTTTTACACATGAAGATTTTAATATCTACGAACACGCACAGCGCAAAGAACTACATTTCTCTAAAAAACCGTACGTAAATCGGTTAAGCCGTTTAGAAGGAGTTCAGTGACATCACACGTACAGAGAAATTATATATATAAAGATGTTATATCACGCAGTGAATGCTGAAACAATAAAATGTACAAAAATAAACCATGTTGAGTTATCTTTGGAATGAGGAAGTTCAGTGCAACGGGAAATTGGATATTAAAAAAAAAAAATAATAAAAAAAGTGTTCTTAAACGTAATAAAAATTAGGATATTAAATTGTACGGCGATGTCTCTCATAAAAAAAAACGTAACTGGTTTATGTGACCACGAGTTTAAAAATAACCAATACATTACAGCGGGTGTTATGTTATTCTGGCAACCGGCAAAATATTTCCGGTGTTTGAATTTGCTATGTTTTTTGACGAGTCATCATCATTCCATGTCCGCTCCCTAGTTGGAGCATATGGTGTCCACGAAGATCCTCCAAGCATCTCTGTATTCTGCCAGATCCGGTGCATCCTCCCAAGTCAGGTTCGCGTCCCGTAGTTCTGACACGAACTGCCAATGTACAGTCCTGTAGGTCGAAAACCTGATGCCTTGTAAAGCAGGCAAGCGTAGTTAAGGCTCTCAGGGCTGGTATTCCGAACGCGATTATAGCGCGGCATAGCGCGTTTTTGCGAACTAAATACGCGCTATAGGGCGCTGTGAATGCGTTTGAAACACCAGCCTTGGAGGCATCCGCAGCACATGGCCAAGCTAACCGTATCGTCTTCGCTTGCTAACAGTTGTCACCGGAGTTTCATTCTTACAAAGACAAATCACCGCAAGCCCATAATTCTTCTGAGACACCTTTTCTTAAAACTCAAAACTCTTTTGGGCCCTAGTGAGGTGCCACGATTCACATCCGTTGAGGAGAAAGGGTGTTATGCAGGCGTTATATAGGTTACATTTGGTTTTCACTGAGTAAATATATTATCTCCAGACAGCCTTCATACTATTGAATGTGGCGCATGCAATTCCTAGCCGCACTCGCAGTTCTTTTTGAAAGCTGCCATTTTCCGTAACATATACTCCCAGTTATTTGAAACTCTCGGCCATTTCGAACACTTGGTTTGACACAGTACATGGGTTTTTGCAATATTGATTTTTCTACTTTTAGCGTACCTATACAAATATTTTTTTTAAGAATTGTATGAGGTTCTACTTTTAAATTTCAGAAGCATTCACGGACTTGAACGTATAATGTCGCGGGCGGTGTGATATCAAGGTTTCGGTGGGGATTTTCAAAATAACAAAACTTTAAAAAACCATAGCGATGATAATCTGATACAATTATTTGGATTAGTTTGATAATTTTTTAACAAATAATGTGTTTTTTTAAATTTATTTTATTTGTATGAAATTTTTAAAAACTTTTTTCTCATTAAACACGTGTAAAACCTATTTTATATGATTATAAAAATCCACACGGCACGATAAAATAACGTGGGTATGATAATTATTTGTTATTACTAGTATTTATTTGATGGCAGGCAAATAAGCCGCTGAACAATAAATAGCACAACATGTCTTGAAGCTTCAGAGCGCATAGCAGTTCTGGTTCTAGCTTTGAATGTTAATATCTATTGGGATATCAGATTAGCTAAATCCGGGCTTCGTAAAGTGGTCCCTACGGACCCCCAGAGGTGTTTGTGATCGCGGGGCCTGTGGCAAAAGTAAAAATAATTTCGGGGTGCGTGGGGGATCTGCGAAAGGTTTAATATTAAAAAAATATTTCTGTACAGAGTAGTTACAAACCTCCTCACGAAAAAAAAACCGACTAAAATTTGATTCTTGTGGTGACATTCAAATGTTACTCAGTGGAGTGTTGTCAAGTTAAAGAAAGTGTTAAATAAAAAACATGAAAATATAAAAATTGATTAATCTATTGTAAGGAGTTATTTTACTTGTGAGTTTATGATCTGGTTTTTGCTTCAAGAAGGGGTCTATGGGCATTATAAATTACGATTCATTCTATCTGGCTGCAATACACTCTCACTTGCTTTTTAATAATGAACACTTTGACTGTCATACAAATACATGCATACTTACTCTCTTACATGTATGTGTACATATACACGCACATGTGTAAGATGTATGATTATTGTTTAGAAACTTCGCTTGTCTGTCTTTCAACCTTATCTTTAATATGTAATGTGATCATTGCTGGACTGTATGTTTATATTAAAATATAAAAATAGACTAGCGGATCCGTTGGATGTTGTCCTACCCGAACGTTGACTTGCCTGCTATTACCTTGGAAAAAGTCTTTTCATTGATAAGTAGGCACCTAAGTACTTGTTTATGTTAAATTCCAAAACTAAAAATTGGTAACATCAAAATATTTAATTTTAGTAGGTACCTAGGTACTTGTTTGGCTAAATTCCAAAACATAAAACAAATATTTTTTCAAATATGGCATTCATTTTGCAAACCTCAAACTCCGGTCGTCTCACCAACAAAGGGGTGTACTTATGAAGGAATACGATTTTTTTAATATATTGAATTAAATATTATTTTAGTGTTACCAAAAATCCAATAAAAAGAAATAAATCGGTAGAAATTATGAGGAATTTAAGGAAAGAATTTGACTGAGATCCACAAAAAACAAATGCTGTTTTTAAACATTTAAAAAAAACTTTTTTTGTAAACAAAAAAACAACATCTTTCCATTTTTTTGCAAATTCATTCTTCTCGAATGCAACCCTGATAGATCGATGAATAAAACATTTATGCTCCTAATTTCCTTTTTACATATTCGATTGAAAATTTTTAATACCTACGAACACACACGGCGCAAAGATCTATATTTCTCTGAAAACCGTACGAAAATCGGTTAAGCCGTTTAGGAGGAGTACGGTGACATCACACGTACAGAGGAATTATATATATAAATATTAAATAAACAAAAAGTTTTAGAATCATTGAGGCACATTAAGTTTGGGGGTTTACGATCTGTTTTTTTTCTAAAATAATAAATCCAATGAGCATATTAAGTTTGGGAACCATTGATCTACATCATTTATATTTTACGGTTAAATAAAAGTGATAAGATCATTTGCATAAAACCATCATTTTCCGTTTTGCACTAACTTCTTGCTACTAATTGAACCCTTTCACTGCAGACAGTGGTTCAAGAAATAAGTGGGCCCCAAATCCTCTCGGGCTTAACACCTTCTCTCCTCTGTCTCTCCCCCCTCCTCCGCCGAAGTACGAGTACCAGGGGTAGATGAGATAAGGGGATAAGTCCATGATGAACTGCGCTGGGTGATAATGATCCCCCACGAGGCGTGAAGCTGCGAACATCTTACTAGACCTGTACTTGGACCGATACTCATACTTAAACGATGAGCCAACTCCTCATCAGAAGTTTGTTGGTAAATCGCTTGTTGTAATGAAATGATTGAGGAAGCTTTGCGAGTATTATTGTGTTCGTCAGAAAAGTTGTGGTACTAAAAAATATCTAAGGCACATACGCAAACAATAGAATATTATCTTTATGTCCCCTTTCGCCTGACAAGAAATAAGTACTTATTCCATCTGCCAGTCTGTAGTACTAACTATGCACAACACTCTTTCCTCTATCGTTCTTGCTCTAACTATAATGTTTTTTTTTTTTTTTCATCTATTGATATATTTTTACATACCCCTTAATTTATTTAAAAATAAATTAAGACTTATTATTTCTCGCTGCGATACGATCCCACTGACTATTTATTGATGCACACTCCTGAACACTTACTCCCACACTAATACACATAAACACACATCTACACTTACTCTCATACAAATAAACATAAACACATCCTTTTGTTGTAACACAATTTAATTATATGTATAATTTTTTATTTAGAAACTTTGCTTGTCTATCTTTAAACTGTTTTTTTTTTTATATGTTATTATATCATTGTCGACTGTCTGTTTTCTTTAAAATAAATAAAAAAATAAATAATCTTAAACAGAAAATAAGTGACCAAATCTAATATTGTATTATAATCTCCATTTTTAGAACAGGCTGACCCATGTTAGATGGAAATTATACTAACCAGAGGACGCTCCGTATTCATTTAGTTTTTCACTAGTTTAATAAAGATTCCCTGGTATTTAATTAATATGTACTCATTTATGCAATAAATTGATTAAAAAAAAACAAAAACAGGAAGTAATATTTCAATCAACAATTTTTGCGTATGTCGAAATGTTTGTAGACAATCTGAATTTCACGCCTTTGGTAGTTAAGATTGAAATTTGTTGCAACGGAGAGAGAAAATATTTTCAGCTGGAAACATGGAAGTTGGAAGTAAAGGCATTTAAAGGTCTTGTGACCTGACTGGTTTATGTGGCAATTTTACATACAGTGTAACATTCACCATTTTGTCTGTGTTTAAACATCCACATTTTGTAAGCCCTGTAGATGACTATGATTCCAAATTCCCTTCTCAAAAATGTTTTTTCCGGCCGTTACAATAAATTACACACTTGATATATTTTTTAAGTTATTTTAACCACGTATTCTGACACAATTAATTAAAAATTACAAAAAAGTGAAATGATTTGTTAGAATCTCACCCGCATTAATAAAGATTTTAGCTGCATAGCAGTATTATTACAGGTGAAATAGTCGAAAAAATATTCCCTTTAAATACAAATATTGAGAATATGAAAACATTAAAACCCGTAAAAAAATCAAAGCAAAAGGTAGATTTAGACAAAAATTATCTTCTCCATATCTGTTTGAAATATTGATGAAGAGTGTTTTTAAGTTGTGTTGAGTTTAAAAAACATTCAAAAATATTGTTAATTTCATGCCATTTCCCTATGCGGTGATAAAGGATTGGTTAAGGGTAGAAACTCGTGTATCTTCTTGTAAAAGGGGTAGTTTGAGATTTATACACGAATCTGAAGTAATAGTCTAATTAACCAAATGAGAAAACCAGCACAACACAGGCATATCTACTATTACATGGTAATTGTAAAACAATACAATTAAAATAAAGTATCCTTTAAACAGAGCGCTTAATCCAAGTAACGCAGATACTGAGGTATGTTCAAATATTTTATTGTTGTAGGAAAGGTTTTAGTGTATATTCGCTTCCAATTCAATACTGACTCGGGATTGCAAAAATAAACTTGAATTACTATTTAATTAATTACTTTTTTTTTTAAGAAAATAAATATTTACGTTCTATGATTTACCCATTTTTTTAAATTTTAGGGGCATTGTTAACGAGTCGTAAATAACTCACTAATAGACAATGGGAATCAAGTTGGGGTAGAGTGAGGTTTGAACCTTTAACCTCTGATCAGTGAGTATGCGACATAAGCCGCAGGACCACAACCTGGTTCTAAAAAAAATACTTATACACAAAAACATTGTAATAAAAATATATCAGAACAAGGTGTGGGGACCAGAGAATGATAGACGAGGATGTGTTGTTGTCTATGGCTGCAGTGCCCAATGGACCTTTATAAGGGCGCGCAACACGTAACTCGCCCTTCTCTGCCTCCGCCAGTATTCAAATTCACTTTAAAGTATTCTTTGTTTAACTTTTGTACCTTCGTGTGTAATAAATCGAAAATTGTAAATAACTTAAATTATTGTATTTATTTAGCAAAGTGGCGACTTTATCGAGTCTTTTTTTTTAAATCAAAAACTTTGTTCCAATAAAAGAAAAAAAAATAACGTATGAAGCCTATGTAAAAACTAAATTATGTTATATGCAACTACCATGGGGAACAGGAAATCAAAATGACATAAACAGACTACAAAGACAGCAAAATAAAATATTAAAGTTAGTATATTACCTACCCTATCTAACAGCAACTAAAGAACTTTTTAAACAATCTAAACAATTAAATGTAACTGAACTCTTTAAACCAGAATCCTTTAAATTTATTTAAAAATTAGCCACTGATGTAATTGTAGACAAAGAATAAAAACTTTAAAAAATTGTAGTAATCATGAACACAATACGAAAATATTAGAAAAATATCATACACAACCTTTTAAAACGAGAAAAGGACAATCGAGACCAATAAACCATGGACTGAAATTATACAATAAACTACCAGACAAAACTAAACAAAAGACTCAGACAACCTTCAGAAAAGATGTGAAAAATATTATTATTAACAGTAGAATGTGAATTTCAAAAGTAAAAATATTGTTTTAAATGTATGTGACCCGTAAGGGTTTATCAATGAAAAAAAATTTTTGAAAATTAAAAATAAATAAATATATATTTAAGGTTAAATCCATTTAATCATATGTTTTTACATGAAATATCAAATAGCTACTATCTAGTAAAGTAAAATAAGATACCTCTACAAAAGTATACTGTGAGCGTAACTACTGGCACATAGTAAAATAAAAATAATAAAAAAAAATACATAAAGGTGTCTTAAAACCTGCTTGCATTTTTTTTTTTGTTAAAAGATATACTGCAGTTGAATTTTGAGGATGATTGCTTTTCAATGTAAAATATGGACACGGAGGTTACGTGTGGAACATCTGACGAATGCCAGCCAGCCTTGACTTTTTTGGCAAACGTTTACCCTTTTCACAAAACTTTCGTTCACACGTTGATATAATTGTGGATGAATTTCGTCAATAACTCGTCGAATTTTCATTTTGAGCTCCGGATTTGTTTGCGGAATCCTTCAAAGCAAAAGTCCAAAGG
Organism: Micrasema longulum; assembly: GCF_059751315.1. Taxonomy (NCBI): domain Eukaryota; kingdom Metazoa; phylum Arthropoda; class Insecta; order Trichoptera; family Brachycentridae; genus Micrasema; species Micrasema longulum. Next base: position 212,358 of record NW_028278782.1, read on the forward strand.
TGTCAGATTACACGATCTCGATGGCCAGTTTATTTCTTCCCGCCGCGAGATAACTTTTTCTGGAAATTCCACCTGCAATAACTGCATTATTTCTGCTGCAGTGTAGCAGGTTACACCATCTTGTTGAAACCAAATGTCATCAACATCAATTTCATTCAACGCAGGCCACAAAAAGTATGTTAACATATTGTGATAACGGAGACCATTGACGGTAACTGCATTGCCAGTTGCATTCTCAAAAAAACCCGGGCTAATGATTCAGCCAGTCCAAAATCCACACCACTCGGCACACTCGGTGGGTAATTGGCTGCTGTTGGATCACTCACAGTTCTGTTTATTTATGTACCCATCAAGTTGGATGTACGCCTCATCGCTAAAGATGTTTTTTTTTAAATCACCATCGACTTGTTGATGCTCTATTACCCAATTGACGAATGTTTGGCGCTGCGTATGGTCTTTTGGCTTTAGATATTCTGTTAATTGTAAGCAAACATGTACAGGTCTTTAGTCAAAAGTCGTTGGAAACGTTTAATTGTTGACAACAATGAAGAATGGGGTGGACAGGAGTTTGTGTACACTTTCTCTAACTACCGCAATGTTTTCAATCAATTGACCCGTACGGGGATGGCTTTCTTGATTGGTCGACGACTTGTCTAAAATTGCAATCTAAAATAAACATTGGAGCCGGACGGAAGTCACGTCGATTGAGGTATTATTGATACATCTGCCAACAAAAACGTGTTTTTTGTGCGTTGTATAAAATACTTCGCTTACGTTTGCTCGCTAGCCCATTGCCTCTCCTTTAACCTTTGAGTATTACCTCTTCTTTAACCTTAGAGAACTCTAAGCCTTTGACCTTAGAGAATAACTAAAAAAGAACAATGTGTTTTGTAAGGTCGATAAGAAGAAATGCCGCCGACTAAAGGTCCGGTGATTCTAAGTACCGTTGGATCTGTCAGATCGGTGACAGTGTTGCTAGTCAAGAAACGCTTCCAGGGTCACCAGTCGATATTGATCACTGGATAGGGTTCCGATCCTCCACTACTTCATTACATTTCTGCTTCATTTTAATTTCATCATCATGTAAAAGTACTTCTAAGGTACTAAACAAATAAACACAAATATAAGTACCTTTAATATATATTTAGGCCTATAAAATCTACAGTAAATAATATGTTGTAATCAATTTATTTTCACGTTCACAACCGTGTCACCGGAAGTCAAAATCTGCAATTGATCAACTCTTCTAAAAGCGGCTTTTGTTTTCATGCTCCAATGTTCAGAATGTACAGATTTGTAATTCGTCCCACAACTTTGAATTCTTTGGGATTTTCGTAGATCTCTTTGCCATTAACACAATTTGGAATGAAGTCCGATGGACATGGATAAGTTCGAAGTCTTATATATTCGGCGGCATCCGTGGTGTAGTGGTCAAGACGCATGACTCACGCATGAAAGGTTCCGGGTTCGATTCCCGGTGAGAACACAAAAATTAAAATGTGATTTTTCTCAAGCCTGGTTGTTCTGTAATGTAATTCACCACTGTAATTAGGCCTCCTGGCCTGTTGTGGTGCAAAAAAAATAATAAAATGAAATATTGAACGTTTTCATGAACATATTGTGTACTATTAATTTAATCCCGTGTTCGTCTTTGCTACATAGTTTTTTGTTCTTTTTGTTGAGTCCATATGTCTCTTTATATAACTGTTGTCATCGGCTTAGGCCGTATTTACGTAGTATAAATAAGTTTTACAATTAGGCCATACACATTACCCAGTTTTGTGTAAAAAATAATTAAAAATAATACAAACACTCATATGAAACCATAACCAATTATAGAATGTATTTTTCATTGCTTGATTTGAATTTTTACTGAGCCTTAAAGATATTTTTACAATGTTTTTTCCTATTAATGTTTCATTTATAATTTCACAATAAAGCACTTTATTCCAAATGAATTACATTTTTTTTATCTTCCATATTTCGCTTTCAGCTGCAAAGGATGTTAAAACAAAGTGCTAAAAGAAGTTTTATTTCGTAAAACAAAAGAAAACTCCGTGCAATAAACAATTAATTATTTTTAACGTCTAGTAAAATATTCCGTCTATTCCCTCGCCATTATAAATCTTTAGAAGAACGTGTCGTTTGCAACATTCCCTAACGACATTATTTCTCTAATGACATTTTATTTTTATTCTACTTTTACCTTGAGTTACCTTTAGGTGTTATATGGAAGGTTTTAACAGGTTATAATATAATACTAGTCATAAATATACATATTGTTTTTCTGATTAATGTTGTTCGGCATTAAAATTAAAAACTTAAAACTAAGTAGGTACTTCAAAACACTTTAAATAAACGTTTTGACTTCTAAATTAAATAAATATCAGCCCTAATCCTCCTGTAAAAAAAACCTACTAAAATTAAAAGTTTTTTTTATGTTCTCTCTCTCTCAGATATAGCGCCATCGCAATGGGCGTTCAGCCCATATCGAGCTTTGACCTCCTGCAACTTTCGCCTCTAAGTCTGTACGTCATCAGCCCCCGTCTTCCGATTGCCTCCTGGAGAAATTGCGCTGCATACTTTCTCACTTCATCCTTCCATCTCAGGCTGGATCTTTCCACTAATCTCCTTCCACATGAGAGTTCGCTTATGAATCTTTCAGGGATGCGCGCATCAGGCATTCGCTGTACATGCCCGGCCCATCTCAATATAAGCATCTTCATGTATACCGAGATGGTCGGGGCTTAGACTTGTATTCTGAATGGAATTGCGCGCGAAGAGATGGCTCAGTTAGCGTGTATTTAGTAAGTAAATACGCGTTAAAAATGCGAGTACTTTTCCTTCAAAGGTGTCCTACAATTTAGCCATCTTCAGTGTCAGTGTTCACGCCTCACACCGACATGCCAATTAAGCTCATATATATATTAATAATTGTTTTGTTAATAGTACTTTTTATTTATCTGTGGACGTTACGTGATTTGAGCCCTGGTAGCAAAGAAAAGTATCTCTTGTTGGCAGCTGTGCCTTTTTTTAAACATTACATATATATATTTAGCCATCTTATTTTGAATTCGTATTTATGAGAAATCCAATGAAACTTTGCCAAAAAACTGACTTTCGTTAGTCATTCAAAAATATGTTTTACTGCGAGCTGATAGCTGGAAACAGCTTGTCCACCACATACCGCACACTGCATCTTAGGACCTAATTCTACTTGGCGGTGCCCACATACAAGAAAAAAATGCTCGTTGCCGCACGAGATCTTGGCACCTTTGTGTTGAAATAAATTAATCCAGAAGTACTAAATATCATGTCAACAATGTTTTGAATTTGTCAGAGTAGGAGAGGTCATAAGCTTTCTAAATGCCAAAACCTCTATATTCCCTTCTATAAAATATTTTTCATCTCTGTTGTGATATGTGAATATTAACCACACCAGGGGGTTGAATCCAGTCAGTTTTTCAAAAACATAAACAAACTCAAAATATTGTTGAAGGATCCACCTGGTCTAAAAAAGAAGGATAAAAATTGAAAAGTATTTTCTGGCGTTTTCTATAATGTAGGTGAAATAATTCAATTCAATGGTTCGGCTGGTTTTTGTGCCCACTTTACACACTGCGTATCGTTCATTATTCTAACATATTACAACAAAGATGAAGAACATTTTAGAGAAGGTAATATAGAAAACTAGGCATCTACAGGGCTTATGACCTGTCATTGGCTGGTTTAAGTGGCCACTTTACACCCTGTGTAACATTCACCATTCTACCGATATTCAAACATTTATATTCCTTAAATTTTATCATCTGTTGGTGTTTGTGGAGTTAAAGAGCTGAAACCTTTATTTATGCGGGTGAGATTCATTTCATTTAATTATTTCACCAACATCCTAGGCAACGCTTGAAAATATTATTTTTTCAATTTCTTTACTTCTCCATGGACCAGGTGAATCTATCAACAATATTTTGAGTTTGTCTAAATTTTTGTAGACAAGGACTGGATTCAACTCCCTGGGGAGCTATTTATATTAACATATTACAACAGAGATGAAGAACACTTTAGAGAAGGTTAAATATTTGAGTTATAGTTTCGATTTATGGTTATTTATAAACAAATACGTTTATTTCTATTTTTATATATCTTTAGCTTTTTAATATTTATTTATATTGATTATGTTATGCAATTTGAATTATAAAAATAAAACTAAAATATTATTGGTTGGCTGGAAGAAATTGCTATTTGGCTATAATCCCGCCAATTTACAAATAACATTATGTACAAAAAGTTAAATAAAAAATATAGAAGTCTAGGCACCTAGGGTATTGTAGATGCCTAGACTTCTATATTACCTTCTCTTAAATGTTCTTCACCTCTGTTGTAATATGTTAATATAAACAGCTCCCCAGGGAGTTGAATCCAGTCCTTGTCTACAAAAATTTGGACAAACTCAAAATATTATTTATTATTCTGTCTATATTTGAACAAGTATATTCCTTAAACTCGTCCATCTGTTGATGTTTGTGAAGTTACTTACATACTAAGCAACCCCTGACACAAATTTTCAATTTTTATTTATTGGTTTAAACATAAGCAATAACGATAGTAATAATGATAATAATTAACTATTTTTATGTAAATTTTTTTCCCCACAGGAGGCCAGAAAGCCCAATTACTACAGTGGTGAATTACATCATGGAACACCCAAGCTTGGGAAAAGTCACATTTAATTTTTGTGTTCTCACCGGGAATCAAACCCGGAACCTTCCATGTGTGAGTCAAGCGTCTTGACCACTACACCACGAAGGCCGCCAGTTTGTAGACACAATTCTTAAAACTAAGTTTAATTTTCCATTTTTGTCTAAAAGCTATTGTGAAAAATGGAACAAATAATAGGTTTATCTACTATAAAAAGAAAAGCTAAGCCAAATGAAATACATTATAAATACGAGTAAAAACATAGAATTCAAAAATCAATATTAAACTTTGGTAGAAAAAAATATTGAAGTATTTATAGCTTGTCCAAACGTATGTGGACAAGGACTTTCTCATCTGAATTTTAAAAATATGGATGTTCAAACAAAGGCAAAATTTAAATGTTACATAATATGTAACATGGCCACTTAAACCAGTCAATGACAGATCAAAAGCCCTGTAAATGCCTAGACGTCCATACTCGCTTCTCAAAAGTATTTTTTCTCTCCATTACATAACAAACCTTTGGATAAATTAAAATATTGCTCATATTTATTTACTTCCACAAACATGAAATTTTGTAAAATCGTATTTACATTTAATCAAAATAATGTTAGCTACAAAAAAGAGGGCAGTTTTCATTTAGCAATATTTATATGAACAAAAAAGTTCATCATCATCAACCCCTTACCGCACCTAATAGTGCATAGGGCACTGCATTGGTATACCAATCTCAGCGTATCTTGATCATTTTTGTTACATGAAGGTGAGGTAATCAGTCTTACGCTTTAGTCTATTGACTATGAAATATTCAAGTGTAAAAACACCCTTTTAAATATTATTTTATGTCAACCATATCGGGAATCAAATCCGAGACTTCTTGCATGGTAGATTACCATTACTCCACGAGGCCAACAAAAAGAGTTAATATTTTCAAATTATTTTTGAATAATATACGAAAGCTTCAATCATATGCAAGTTACCTTATTAAAATGACTTGTACAATAATACTGCTACGTGCTTAAATAAGGTTTAATTTGACCATCCCTTCTTTGCTCAGCTCACAAATCCCTTATATTTAAGAAATAAGCGACGAAGTTGCCCACTAATGGGAGAACATAACAGTTAGAAGACACACGGGTCACGTCTACAATCTGGCTTATTTTGTGCGATTACCCAGCTGATGACTTTTGCTACGCGACAGAGAAAAAAATTACCTCCTCAGCTCGCATGAGATCCTGGTAAGACAGTGTTATTTTAGACGATGAAGGCTCGTAAAAAGTTACAACAAGCGGTGGGGTTGCCACTGTTTATGAGAATATAACAATAATAATGGCGCTAAGGGTTGCCATGTTTCGTGTATAAATTAGGGGATGCTCCTTTGACTCGGGACAAAATAAATTCGCGGTTAAAAAGTATCACGTAGACTGTTTACTAACACGTTTGTTTTACTTTTTCTTTGTCGTGACGAAGGACTTTTCATTTTTCACCGCAATATTTTCAGCGTTATGTTGCGACAGTCAGGTAAACAAAAGGCACTGTGCTTAATCTTCGGGTCTCAATGTGTTTTATGTAATGAAAGTTTTTATTTATCGCTGTTAAACATTACGAGTTTTTCAATCGTAAAAATGCAATATAATTGACGCAGTACGAATTAGACGCTGTAATTTGTTCACGAAACATAAAAACATATTTTATTACGGGTTTCAAATGTTTTTCAGTCGTAATATTTCGTAGTTGACTTTACAAAACATCAATTTTTCAATATTTTTTTCTAAAAAACTGATTAACAACAAACTGATATATAACTGAATAATCAAACTTGTAGAATTAGGTTGATGAGTGTTGGTTGGAGTTCCTACCCCGGTTAGAGATTGACAAAGAAGACACGAGATTGCTGTTTGATGTTTATTTATTAAACGGCGAAAAAATAATGAATTATTTTGGGCGAGTGTTACGGCGATGAGGAGTTGAAGTAACTGCACTTGAACTACATTCTGGAACTGAGTGACGTCGTCGAGCTGGTCTGACGTGAACAGAACTTGTCTCTTTATAGACGACGTTTCTTTGCAGTTTATTTCTTCATGGCAGGGACGACGTGAATGTACTGATAGTGAATGTCCGCGGTAAAAGCGCAAAGGTATACACACCATTTTCATTATTACTATTTCGTTATCATATTTTTTATCTTTATATTTTGCATGTTTAGTCGTCCACAAAGCAGGCCGTGCTTGTATCGTACTAATCAGCTCCAGAGATTAGCCATCAAAAACACTCGTCTGGTTCTATTTCACACATATGACTGTATATCAATCCATCCAGATATAGAAAAACATGTAACATCAATTATATATTTACTTTTTGTTTTTCTTCTAAATATTCTAACTGATTTTTTTACTCGTTTAATTAAATATAATTTTCATTATTCATGCAATGGTTTTTATTTGGGATAACCGCTCACTTTCATTTATTTAAATGACATTAGAAGAAGAATCAGATAAAATTTTAAGTGTTGAAATTTGTAAACTTATAAAAACTCCAAGAAATTGCCAAATTGCAAAAACCCGATCAAATTTAGTTTTGGATGAGTGTTTCAATATCAAGAAGAGATAAAATAATTTATTGTTTTGTTGGTAAATTTCATCCATATACATTTTTGTACAAATATTATATATACGCACCAATCATACCCTGGACGATAAATCCCTAACCCTTCGGTTGTAGATGTTTTTATCGGTAAATTCATCGACGGGATAAAAATATTTGTAGAGCGTAAAGACTCAACGAGCGAGATAAAATATATTCTCTCAAATAATTCACGGATCATCAATCCTGTTTACACAAAAGAACTCATTATTTCAATACTTCTTCCGAGTGGATACACGAATCATCATGCAAAATACATCTTAAACTGGGGAAATTTATTCTTGTTCACAAAAATTTGTGTCCCAAGAGAAAAATGCAACAGAAAATGCAGCGATACTGAAAATGCAGTGTCTGAAATTTATTTTTTTAAAACGTCTTTTTATTATTATTCCTTATAAAATACAACAAAATAAATGGTTCACACCGGTTCAAAGATTTAAAAAGAAAATGTTTTTTATTTTTTTATACATTTAATCAAAACTTAATAATTTACACCCCTTATTTTCTTGCACTCGATTATCCGTTTTTGTTTATCAATTTGATTTTTTAAAATCTTACGGATGAATTAAAAATTGAGTATAAATATTTATCAAAAATATCTCTAGTCCGTTAAAATGTTGTAAAAACGATGTTTAAACATGAACAAAATTATAAATGTTACAGTGGCAGTGTATGGAATGAACGATCACCTAAACAAATCAATGACAGGTTAAAAGCTCTTCGTATTTCTTTTCATACTTTTATATGCTTATTATATATCTTGATATATATCTTGATTTATTTTTAAAGTACTCACTGTTATATTATTTCTTACTACTGTATAGAAAGATTTTATGGAAATCATATCTCAATTATCATTTAAATTGTGTTTTTGTATTATTTCGTGTTGATTTCAACCATCCTATCATTTTGTTTATTTCAATATGTTTGTGAATAAATTTGTTTAATTTATATTTCAATATTATTATTTGATCATTTTTTATGTAACCTTTTTGAAATTTTAGTATAAATTATTTATTCATCGTTTTTCTGGATCTTTATTCTATTACATCACAAGTTATTATATTTTAATTAATTTCACTTTATATTTTTTATTGTTGAATATTATGGCTTAGCACGGACACAGCTTAAAAAAGTCCTTATATATGTAAACGAGTATAATTTTAAAGAATAAATAAATGTTTTCTTCGCATAGGTGTTCTCCATCTCTGTTATTTTATATGGAAATCTAAATTTAGTAATTATTTAATTTTTAAACATAAACTATGAATGTTCATAGCGAAAAACAATGTTTCATCTTTTAAACTAATGTAAGTAAAACAAAAGAAATGACCACTTTTTTATCATCTTTTAATGTTTAAAACAACTTATCAGCGGTTTTTAAATACGGTTACAAGTTAACTAAAAGCGTTTTAAATTTTTAATTAGTCTGCATCTCTTCAGTTCAGAGGGTCTGACAGTTGATGCATTTCCCATCGTAAATAATAAAGTTTGTAGTATTTTTCCATCGCAATTTGAGCATAAACATGCTTCTGGGCAGGGGTGGAACAAGCAGCCGTAAACTGGTTCCGAACGGTGAATAGTGGAGGAAAATGACTGTACTCACACAAAGTGGCCATTTTGTGGACGGACATTGTTTACGGCGAGTAAACGGCCATATTTTCCTACTAAATTGTTTCGATACCCGCGTGAAAGTATTTTCATATGACGTTATGAGTACTTTGTTCGCACTTGTATGAAAAGGAATGACGGTTTTGTGTAGTCTATTTAGGTCGAGCATAAAATAAGTTTTCTTTGTCTCTACATCTATTGCTTTCATAAAATGTGCTCATTTTGAGTGGTGTGATATTACGGTGATCATAATAAGAAAATAAATATCTTGTGCAATTTTCTGAGAACGCTTAAACATTTGATAAACAAACTTTCCATGGTTGTAGAAATAAAATGTAGAAGTCTGGACATTTTCACAGTGCTTATGACCTGTTATTGATAGGATAGACGCTAATTTTAGCCAGATTGATAGATATATCAAACTTCCCCGCCACTAAAACAGTGTGGAATGAAAATGGATTAGCATGGGCTAGCTCGCAGTCGTGTTGATTGTGTTTGTATGTATTATATAACATTATTTTATTGCCCTTGTTTGTCTTTGCTCTAAAGTTTTATACAATTTTGGTTCAGCTTCTTATTCATACATATGTTTCTTCACATAACTGTTGTAATTGGCTTAGGTCGTATATGTAATAAATAAATAAAAACCAACATAGATAAATAACTTTTTTGAAAGGGGAATATGAAAATATAGTTTGAGTTTAGCTTAGCCCTGTAAAAAATTACAAATACAGTTTTCCAGAAAATTCTGCAACTCTTTTTTACCACTTATCACAAAGGAAACCATCCCCTTCAGAAATGAAAGAACATATAGTTTCCTCTACACTCATATACATATATCTTCTCATGCACGCACGCCGATTATTCTGACTATTAATATGCCAATTTTCAAGTATTTGTTAATCAATATTCAAAGATCTTTTAAGTCATTTTTTCGCTGTCTATTTTATCTTCACCTCCCAACCAACTCCACACTCTTTTCTTGATTTTGTCGATAATTCTTATCTTAGTCTTACCAAATGCACGGATCTCGATTTCGAATTTGTTTTACAAATCGTACATAGTTTTACCATGCATTTCGACCACATTTAGCTTACTTCCATTCTTGTTTTTACAATCCCATAAAACTATGATAGAATCCATAGAATCAGATAAAAAAAAGCGCACCAAAAAAACAAAAGCAAGCAATAAATTACGTAATGCGCATATGTGAAGAGATTAATTTAAATGCGTCTGGCTTCCGACGCCAGCGGTAGTGTAGGGTAAGTCGTTTCGTGGATATTAGGTTTAATGAGCTAATGAAGTCTGAAAGTTTTGTTACGCCTTTGTAAAATATATTCAAGGAAGTTTTTTAATACACTGAATGTTTACATTAAAAAAAGGCAAATCGGTTAAACGTTTTTTTTTATCCTTGCTTAAATATGGCAGAAAGATAAAAAAAACGTATTATGAAGCAACTCATTTATATCACCCGTCAATGGGAGAAGTGCTCTCCAGAAACTTTAGTTGTGTAATTTAAATATAATTAACTTATATATGTGACACTTATAACAACGTTTTTATTTTATAATAATTCACAGATAGTTAATTCATTTCTAAAAAAATATTTGTCTATTTATTTAGTTCGTGCATCTTTTAAGGTAAGATATTTTTTTTTAAATTCAGTAAATAGACTGAATAGTGCAGAACTAATTTCACGTCGGCAATTTCAGTCGGGGGTTTTCAGGTCACTGTAGATAACTAAAGAGGTACTCCGCATGCATGGGTTTTAAACATCAATATTGCTAAAATCCATGTACTGTGTAATACTTCGTGCCTTGATGCTCAAAATCCCCTGACCCTGTCAAACCAAACCTTTGAAAGGGTCGAGAGTTTCGAAAACCTGGGAGTATATGTTACAGAAAATGACAGCTTTCAAAAACAACTGGAGGTGCGGTTAGGACTAGCAGGCGCCACATTCAACAGTATGAAGGCTGTCTGTAGACTGGATATTTACTCCGTGAAAATCAAATGCCGTCTATATAACGCCTGCATAACACATATTCTCCTCTACATATGCGGATCGTGGCACCTTTCTAGGGCCTAAAAAAGAAAAAATCCGAATTTTGATAATAGGTTTGACTCTATGAGAAATTAGGTAATAAAAAAACGGACGCAACAAACACCGGTAACAACTGTCGTCATGCGGAGGCGATACGGTTGTCTGAGCAATTAACTGCGGATGCCTCCTGAGAGCCTTAACCACGCATGCCTACTTTACAAGGCATCAGGTTTTTGACGTCCTGGACGTCCACTGCTGACAGTTTGCTGGCAGTTTATGTCAAAACTTCGGGACGAGAACCTGATATAGGAGGACGCAAAGGAGTTAGAGCTGACAGAGATGCATGGAGGCTCTTTATGAAAACCGTATGCTCAAAGTAGGGAGATGATATGGAAAGACGGTAATAATGAATTTTACCATCTTTTTCTTCAGTTTCAACTCATTTACTCAATAAAAAACTGATGGAAAAGTGTCTTAAGTGATTACTTAAACCAACTAAGTTTGGTCCCAACTAAAATCTTACTTCTTTAGTTTGTCATACTCAATTTTAAATCAGAAAATACGTAACTTTAGCTTAATTAGAGTGTAAGTTATAGTCATACAATTGTAAAGCGCCCTTGAAGTGATTTTTCACAAAAAGGGCTGTATATATGTCAGCCGAATATTTTTATTATAACCAACAACAAGTCGTTAGCCCCGTAAATACCTATATTTCCATATTTCCACAATAAAATGCATTTTCTTTCTGTTGCAATAAATTCCGATCTCGGGTTGAATATTTGTTTATTTTAGCTGAAAATCGCAGAGATTTTGTTTTTCGTTCTCTCGTATCCGCACGTGGTAGTTTAGAATCCAATGTACAATATATTGGCATGTCACAACCCCCTCAGGACATACATTTATTGGTGAATCGCGCCCCTCTCCTTCACTTCTCGCTGACAGTGGAGCGAAAGGAAAACACCTTTTTTCTATTGGAAATCCTCCCAAGGAGATAGAACTGGCACCAACTGAGCACAATAATAGCCCTAAACGCCAAGAACTTTCCTGTCACAAGTTATTACATGACTATGTGACTGCAAAATCTGTTTTGCTAGGTAGTTTAAAGAGACATTGTCATTTTTGAGGACACCAATATGGAAATGGAAATAATATAATATAAACAAATGAATGCGGCGAAATCTAATCCTTGTCTACAAACATTTGGAGAAACTTGCGTCAGGGAATTATATTTTAAACTACGCAGCGAATAAACTGGGTGTGGGACACCCATGATAAAAATTGCTTTATTTATGCTTTTTTGACGTATTTCTGTATGTTTTTATTTCTCGTTTATACAAACTGCAACACGTACTTTATTATTAGATATTTTTTTTCAAGATCTTTTATTTTTATATTGAGACATTTATTCAATAAATAGTTAAGCCATGTAAAGCCAAGAAACAATAAAAACATTTTTAATATTTAAAGCATTAACTTTGTGGCCAAACATTTTACTAAATTTTATTAAATATTTGTTAATTACAACTTAAAAATAACAATATTGGTAAATTATTGCTTCATAATAAAGAGAAAAATAGTTTATTATATAATTTAGGTATTAACTAATTAAAATGCAATTCTTGTCATTTAGTTTACGTCAGAAGAACATCAAGAAACTTTGATATTCGTGTTGTTGAGCATGTGAGGTGTCTTCACAATTCGCAAATCACCTAATCAATTTATCATGACTAATAAAAATACAGGAATATTTTGAGTTTGTCCAAATTTTTCTAAATACGGACTGGATTCAACTCCCTGGGGAGCTGTTAATATCAACATATTACAACAAAGATGAAGAAAATTTAAGAGAAGGTAATAAAGAAGTCTAAGAAGATAAAATAGAAGTGTGTGAGGTGGCCACTCAAACCAGCCAATGACAGGCCATAAGCCATGTAGATGCCTAGACTTCCATATTACCTGATCTTAAATGTTCTTCATCTCTTTTGTAATATGTTAAAAATGCAGAACTTAAAATCTTACATAAAAATAATAAAGGGATAAAAGTAAATAATAGGAAATATTACACATTAGGAAAGCTTTAAAAAATAATGTTTCTTTGATCAATAATCAAACAACCTTTCAATATAGTCCTTTATATGATGTTCCACTGTAATGGTCACCCTCAACCTATTAAACTCACCCCCTTCCTCCATCCCCTTCATCCTTCTTAACTATTTCTCAAACAACATAGAATATTTTCAGAATTTAATCAGTGCATGTTTGTCCTTATCAGTGCATGTGCTTATTAAAATGCACGTCGTGTTGGTTTTATATTTTTGTGCAACAACTATGGTAAAGGCGTATAGTCAGTTTTGCATATTGGTTTTATTGTGTCCTGACGAAGAGACGGGTACGTCAAAAAACTTTGTTTTTAAATTTGAAGTAAACGGAGATTCAAATAAAATCATATTTTTTCTAAAATAATATTATGTGGACACAATTTAAAAATAAACAAAACTTTAGGCATAGCATAGAGAAAAAATACTTGGGGATATCGTTCTCTGTTGTACATACCCGAAAATGTTACTCAAACTATGAACCTGGGTGTAAGGCATCAAAATGCTTTTTGAACCAACCTATCGCAGCCCTCGCACAAGGCACTACTAAAACAAAGCAAACTATCGATTCCTCAGTTATTTTAATCTAGTTACTGAATAGGGGGGAGGGGGTGCGACGTTGTCATTTCTATAAGTAGTAAGCGTTTAAAAATGTGTCGTATGTCTCACACACAGATTCATTGATTCCGGGTTAAAAAAATGTGAAGTGCTATTACTACATTAAATTATTTTTATTTTATCCGGTCCGTTGTCCGTCAGACATCCACAAAATCTCTTCAGGCTTCTCTGTCAGTGGCCAGCTCCTGCGTATCCTCTCAAGTCGAATCCACGTCCCGTAAGTTCAGACGTGAACTGCGCACAAACGTAGGTAAACGTGCTGACCATTTAACCACACAGCGGGCATTTCAGGCACATTATAAATCAACCATAATTTTACTTATTTTGAACAAGACCAATATAAGTAAAAACTAGGGTTGACTGATAAGATTCGATGAAACTTTAGCACTTCTACGCTAATGTGTTACCATGGAGAAACATTATAATGCTTTAATACGGTTTACATTCAACCCACATAACTAGTTGGTTTGTTCTGGTCAGTAAATCTCTTGAACCGCAAGGCAAAGGTTCCAATTATTAAACTCCGAAGCTCACTTAATTTAATAATCATTATTGTGCTTTCTAGGGGGCTCAACCATTCGATTCATCAAACGCTGATCTCCAGGGAAATATTCTTCAGGAGAAAATTCGAGATCCTAACCATGTCCTTATTTCCCTTTACCGAAAGGGATCGAAAACACTTAGCTAAATGAATGACCAACAGGCAAATGTACTGACCACGCCATTAAGTCCGCGGTCTTATAAGACGCCCTAAGACCTCATCTGAGTTCTGTTGGAAACCACAGAGGGAGCCTTTATAGGGACACTTTAGTACCGTAGAGAACGATCCCTTTATACAATAAGATAAAATGATAATATTATCTCTAATCGTTTTGTAGTTACCTTATGAACGTTCTATCTAATGCCAAAGTACTATTAATATTAGATTAAATTCGTCTTTTATATTATTTTGAGCGGTGAGATGTAATCAAAATTACAACATTATCTTTAGAGTTAAGCTTTTACGTAAAGCGCTTTGTTAAGATCAAACAAGTTTACTTAATTTCTAAAGATATCAAAACAAAATAACAAAACTTAAAACACGAAATTAAGTTACAAAAAATATTGTTACTTGTCCTCTTCATTCAGAATTATTGATTGGCTTTAAGACGAAATATATCTGCATTATAATAAAATTTACAGAAAAAAATACTAGGCTCAAATATCACAAGTTGTTTTCAGTGATTTGTGAAAAAATCATGAAAAATGTATGGAAAAAAAATACACCAAAACTTTACCTAGTTTTATATTTACATATTTTAATTGAAGAAAGTTGTCAAAAATTGCATGAATTGCATAAAACATCGCACTTATAAAATATATACTATAGCAAAAAAAAATAAGAGAAAAAATAATGAAATTTTATAAAAACCACAAAAAAAAATTCTACTTGATTAAGAAACCTATTTCCTTTCTATGAAATTATAAGCTAGATTCATCGCTTTATAACGATCATCATTAAAGCAATGGCTTGTTTATTATATAATTTATTGAAGTAATTTATTATATTTCGGGTAAAGTCTATCAACGGTAAACAAGTATTTATGCCAATGACAAAACAACCCTCATAAGCGGTAACTACCCCCTCTGGCATAAAAGGGGGGAGTTCCTGACTAGGAGATGTAAATCTTCACCCGGGTTATCAGGAAAGAGGAGGAGGTGTATGATACGTTAACCTTTAGCTAAACCGCGGCTTGCTTTGGTTTTGGCGCCATACTTCAACCTTAACGATGCGTTCCTATCTTGAAAATTAAAATTTAAAATATCTGTATAAAAGGTCTAAAAAATTACTTTTGTATTTCAATAGACAGAAACTATAATATAAAGTTTTTCACCAAAAAAAAGATGGGTCTTTTTGTGTAGATTATGGGTAGGCAACCTTTTGTTGTAGGAGGTAAAAAAGTTTTACTTGCGGATTAGTGCGGGCCTTACTTTCGCGATATTATGCCATCATAGCATTAATGAACACAGAATATTCGTACATAATTTTTTTAGTTTTAAAAATAAAACGCTTATTACGTATTTTAATGATTTACTGTAAATAATAAATGCAATGAGATTTTTGTGACTGCATTATTTGACTTAAAAGATTTTTTTTTTAAACTGTTTGCATTTTAAAAGTAGAGACGCGTAGTATTGCGTTTAAATATAAACCTGATAATCGAGAACAGTGTTTGTCTTTCCGCTAATTCAGGATTGAAAAATTTTGCTCTCAAATAATGGTAACCAAACAGTTATTTTTTTCTTGGCAAATCTTTCAACTCCTTTCAGAATATAAACTTCCATTGAAATTTATCGTGTATTTTTTTTACATATTGCGAATAGCTTGATACATTATCAAAATTCACTGCGAAGGACAAGAATCTTGGGGGCCGCACCAAGACGCCTCGTGGGCCGCATGCGATTCGGGGGCCGTTGGTTGCCGACCGATTCTAAAATGAGGTGTAGACTCTTAAATATTTCAAGATCAGCTTTAAAAATATAATTATTTGTTAAAAGTACAAAAATACGTTTACTTTGGCGACCTTATTGCTAAAAGTAATTTTCCAGCTAACCAAAAACAGACTGGTGAAAAGTTTGTCAAATTTGACTTTTGAAAATAGTGATTTTATGAATATACTTTTTTTTATCATGAGTATTTAGTAAGCAGACAGAATTTGTATTTATTTTTATCAATGTATTATTAAAAATTACACGGTCTGGAACACCGCATTGAAGAAAGTGCTTGAACGTGGGGTACTCTCTAGAAATCAACGAGTTTTAGTTGAGCAACGGTTTTAAATTTTATAATATCTGTACTCTAAATTAAATTTTAGCGATTTTACTCAATTTTCATTAATTTCGACAAAATCTCTGATCGCAAATTAAATATTTCAAAGTCATAAGTTTTTGTTTTGAAATTACAAGGCTTTTATTATGGAAGTACATACCTACTACTACAGACGTTTTATAAATACGTATTTTTACTCACTTCAAATTAAGTTTTCGTTTATTTAAAGTATCTGCCTTTAAATCAAAGTGTTATATAAATATTTTAGTATACCAGAAAAAAATCTATTAACAACAGTAGTATTTTTTTCCATTCTCAAACATATGTTATGAAGAAGCAAAATTTCGAACTTTAATTTCTTGGACTATTTTTTTTATTTAGCAAATCGTCTTTTGACAAAAAACACAACTCGAAAGTTCAAGGTTTCTGTCCGTCTCGTGGTAAAATTGTCTGCGTGTTTTCCTATCGAATCCTGTCTTGGGTAACTTGAAATATTTATTCAAAATTACACTAAAAGTTCCCACCCACTTACCCGAATCTGTTTAGATCTGTGCCTCTTTTAAGATTCGCAGATTGCGAACACATTTTTTTTTTTTTTTTTTTAATTCGCGTTTTTTTATTTTTTGAATTTACATTTACTGCTTTCAATGCTCCGATCGCCGTCAGAGTAACCATTCAAGTATATACAGTCAATTTGTCTGTCACCCTCAATCAAATTTTCCCAATTCTGACGTCGCGGCGATGGGGTATGTTCAAAATTATATGTTCCATATTATACTTGAATATTTCATGGTCCTTGAACTAGTACCTGAAGCGTATAACTCAACATTGCACAAAAATAATCACGGTACGCTACAATTGGCGTAAATTTCAATAAAGAAATGATGATTGTATAAAAACTTTTAACTTAAAACCACAAATAATTAGTTAAATAATTTAGTTGAAATTTTTTATTGTTTTTCACGATGTAAAACCAACAGGAGAACAAAAAATTCAAGGTGGTGAGTCGATCCGGGAAAACTTGAATAATGCGAGAAGGCAAGATCTGTTTGTAAGAAGGGTGAGTGGCTAAGACTCGGAAGGTCAGAGAAAAA
Organism: Micrasema longulum; assembly: GCF_059751315.1. Taxonomy (NCBI): domain Eukaryota; kingdom Metazoa; phylum Arthropoda; class Insecta; order Trichoptera; family Brachycentridae; genus Micrasema; species Micrasema longulum. The sequence goes on from NW_028278782.1 coordinate 229,968, forward strand.
AAAAACATTCATCCTTCTTCGCTTCATAAAGCCCCGACTGAGAATAATATTTCAAACATAAATGCCGTATGAACAACTCTTTCACAGCGGTTTGGTAATCATGTTAATAAATCCACACTTTTGACAGATGTTTTTTATTTTCCGTTACCAAATGTTTGCGCAATTTCGGTAAACATATTTTATGTTTCGGCAGTCTAGATTCTAGATTCATATTCTTGCTAGCGAGGAAAAAATCTCAATTTATCTCTACGTATTTGACGAAAACTGTGAAAAAAGTTTTTAACTAAATATGAAAAAGAAAATTTTGATTATAAGAGCAAACATTTGTTAAAAATTACCAATTGACATTTTTGGTAACAGATTTAACTTAAGCTATTATTTACATTTTACAAAAATATTTCAACCGAAGAAGATTTTTTTTTTGCTGATTTATATTGAAATCATAAAATACTAAACAGAGAACAATTTTGCATGTTTTAAAATATAGAATATTCATTTATACATAACTCCACACTTTTGCACTAACCTTTTTTTCTAGACGATTTTTCCTATTCCGTATTTTTTTACTTTCTTTGGAAAGGTAATATTTTGTGAAATTATATTTTGTCTCCATTTTTTAACTCCATTGTACACCATTTCAAAATTCAATTAAGATCCTTGGCATTAAAGGAGGTTTAAGTCCCAATACCAGCCAACACTCATATTAGAAAGTTTTTTTTCTAACTTACTAATTTTCAACGGAAAATCACAAGTGAGCAAATAAAATATTAATTATTTATATTCAATTATATAGAAAGATAATTCAATAATTGAAAAAAATCATTTAAACCACCTTTTTCTTATTTAATTACCAACCGGTTGCAGAACAACACGTGCTCTTTTATCAGGAGATAATTTATTGATAATTCAACATATATAATTTTTTACGATTTTTTTAACAGTGCCGCCGATGTTTGCCCTAAAGGTTTACTACTTTACTTTTGTATAACTTTATGGAAAATTAAATCAAAATGGTTTATTGCTGATAAATGTTTTATTGAATATTAAAAATTACGTATGGAAAACAATACCAGCCAAATGTCCACCTCTGTTAGCTTAATGAATGCTGGGCTCTTTTTATAACATTTTTCATCATATTTTCACAAATTTCAACCGGTATTTCATTGATTTTGTCACAAATGTAATTTAAATTGCTTAAGTGTTTCTAGTTTGTCGACATTAACCTTACTTTTAGGTATTCCTACAAAAAAGTCCGGGGCTGCTAAATCTGGTGACCATGGAGGCCGATTAACATCCCCATTTATTTAGATAATTTGTTGTGGAAACAAAACTCTTAGCAATTCCATTGTGACATTGGTCGTATGTAAAGTTGCACCGTCTTGTTGAAACTACATATAAATTGTACACAAAGCATCTAATTCTATTATCAAAAAGTTATCAATCATATTGCCATAATATTTAAACTATACGCCACGTTCATCTTCAAAAAAGTAAGGGCCAGATTTTTCCTTTAGACCGCATAGCGCACTTTCTAGGACAGCAGCAATATATTTTCGACTGTTCCAGGCTTGTTCTTATCTGCTACAGAGCTTTTTTGCTCAAAATCTTTCAAAAGTGGGTTTTGATGGCACATTATTTCTAACCAAAATTTTACATTATTTTCTTGTCGCCACAATTATTATTGATTGATTTTGAAAAATTGTTTCTACGATTAAAACACGTTGTTTAATCAAATATTTTTCCATATTTTTTTTTTCTTATATGTACTTCATGATTGCCAAATATAACTTGTTTAAATTCATGTTTACCAAAGTAGCGACCCAACAAAATAATTAACCCTCCCGGCGAACAGCCTGTATATTAAAGTGGGCCGATGATGCATAGGTTAATAATAAGTTTTTTTTTTTAGATATCAAAGTGAAAGGGGTCTTAAAAGTTGCATTTTGGACCACATTGAACGTAATTTTTTATTTTTTTTAATATTCCGTACTATTTTAAGCTTATCACTGTCTGAACATTTTGTTAATTATCTATAGTAGTATCGAATACTTTATATATTTATTGCATTCCGAGACTTTTATTTAAAAATTCGAAAAAAAAATATCCCCCCCCCCCCTCTATATATGGAGGTAATAATTAATGTATTTAGTCTTATAAGAAATTTTGGAACAAGGATAAACAACGATCCTTTGATCCAAAGCCACCAACTTTATTCATAATAAAATAATAGGGTTGTATTAATACATAAAAATTAACATGTTTTTTAATGAAAATTGTGTCCCTTCTTAACAAAGATTATTCTAAATTTAATTATAACTTTACTACAACTTTCAACATGGCTGCAACTCTGCTAGTTTATACTCTCTAATATTTTCACGCCTCATCATATTTTATTGATACTAAATTAGAACCTCAATTTCACGCGATTTTATTCCATACGAACCCCTTACACAAAGCTCTTGTTCCATTCTTTTTTCGGACGAGCCCATCGCTTTAAGTTTCTCCACTAATTGGCTTAACTTTAACTTGCAATACTTTTCAACTTCTCAGGTAACGTTGCACGCATATTAAATTTAATGCTACTTTTACACGAAGTTAAGCTCTAGTACATTAATTAGCTAAATGAAATACTGAATGGATGTTATTAGTAAAGTTGTATAGTTTACAAAGTAATATATTACCATTGATAGTGGTTTTGTAACACAAACATTTTGCACATTGAGTACTATAAAAATCCACAAGATTTTATTTTACTATTTACGTTCAAAGCGTTAACTTTGTGGTCAAACATTTAACTAATGTAAATAAGTATACGAGCACTTACTGTCATTTTTTGTCGTAGTATACATAATATTTTATATAAAATACTCAAATTAGATGCAATGTTGTAGGGGGGTGCAATCACTTCGCATCCAAACGGTGCTGTTTGATATGAAAAAAGCTTTAAAAAGTAATATTCTGCTAATAAGTGATAAAATGTCTTTTCAATACAGCCCACTTTTTTTATTTAAAAATCAACCAATCGTGTAACTTTCAACCTTTTACCCCCCCCCTTCCCAAACCCCTACCCTTACTCATTCTCTAACATACCACTAATTATTATTAACCTATTTTTAGTACATGTTCGAACGTGGTGGTGATGCATCCCCCTATGTATACTACGGTAGGGATGAGAAAGTGTATTTTAGTATTTGCATGTTTTTACATCCACAAGAATTCATTCAACTCCCAAAGGATAAAAATTGCGTTATTTTTAGTATCTGTACCTACTGGAGTAAACTAAAGTTTAAGACTAATTATCTCGTCTATATGAATATTATAAATCGATGGCACACTGCGATTGCAGTAGGATTCAGTGCCCTATGCGCCATTTTGTTCCAACCTCTTCAATTTATTGATTATAATTTTTATCTGATTACACTTTACAGAAAAATCTGTTTTATAGTATTTATTTTATTCATAAAAACTGAAGACATCAATGTCTTAAATCAGATGAAGGAATTATTTAGGAAACATATTTTAGCAGTAGACTATATAATTCTAAAAAGTCAACGGATATTGCCCATTAAAAAGTACCAAATAATGTGAGAGCACGTCTGCTTTGACTTTATACAGCCGCCATAAGTAAAAAGACAGTTATTTTCAAAGGTCGTGTTTGAAAATATGACACGATTTTGTACGACTACCAACTTTTTGCAAATTATAAAAAATACTGTAAATAGTCTTAAGGAAAAACACAGTACGTTAATAATTTCTGAAGCATAAAACCTGTATGTGTCATATCGACAAGTCACGATTTGGACCGGGAGCATGGAAAATTCAAGAAAAGTCCAAATAGAAGATTTCCAAATAGGATATTACAAAGTTTATTACAAAATATATGTAAAATAAGCAGATTTATACAATATGAGGCTCAAATTAAAATTTAATTGAAAGAATAAGTTTTTGTTTAGCGACTAGCAAATTACAAAGCTACCTTACTTGATGAATTTAATATAATATAGTTCTCGAAGAATCTCAATCAACTTCTTGAGGAGGTCCATTCTGAGATTCCATCCTAATAATCATAATCTTTATGATGTCTTCCTTATTGAAGTAAGTATCCTCTAATAGTTAATTTCTATGTGGGTAGTTCTGACTTTCCGTTACTTCGAGTTTTGTATGATATAAATATTTAGTGGATTCATCATCCGAAAACTTCAATAATACATCTTACTTAGAAGATGCATTTAGAAAATATATTCTAACATATTATTCGAATAACGAACAAGCCATTTCGATAAGAGTAAAGACTGTGTCAAAATTAAATAATGTTAGTTGCTTGTTCAGTTCTACATTGGTCAAGTTAAATTGGGTTTTGACATACGATTTCTGCTCAAATCTCCCGGATTCATGGTAACATCTTATTTCAATATTAGTTCACCAGAGCGTTTGAAATGAACATGTTTTTGCTGGAATTACGTTTTTGACAAGAACCGCGCACAAGTAGTTAACTTTACCGACTGTAACGAGGGTTGAAACTCTACAAAATAAACTATCGAAATATTTTTTTGTCATGGTATCTACTTAGTCAGTAACATGACAACACTGAGTTTTTGGTTTTGGATTTCTAGATATTGTGTTATAGCCTAAAAAACATTAAAGCGTTTTTCGTACAAAAATCTTTTTAGTATTGTTCATTGCTATAAATCAAGTAGCTGAATTTTTTTTGTAGCATATTACCTCATATGTGATTTATGTCAAAAAAATGCCGTTTTACTAACAGCAATAAAGATGTATAACTTCTGAAAATTCGTCAATTTTGGAAATAGTAAACATTTGACACTATAGTGAATGTAAAATAGTGTGTTAGGTGAAAACTTTAACTAACCAATCACTGGATATATGCCCGTAAATACCAAGAATTCAACATTCCCCAGTAATACGTATTTCTAATAAATGGTGTTTTCTTCGTGTCTGCTTTGGTCTTTTTAGTGAAATTCAAAGAGGGTTAAAATTCAAGTCTACAAATATTTGAACATACTCATAACATTGTCAATAAAAACTGTATTTGTAAAAGTAGTTTTATTTGACAACATGTCTGTCAGTTACAAACATTTTTTGTTTTTTTCAAATAAAGGGTAAATACGCGATTTCTTATTATTTTATCAAATATTTTAATGTTTAGACCATTTCCTAAAAATCGTAAATAACTACTTGGGCTGGAAAAATGGAAATCGCGTTGTGGTTGAGTGGTAGAGTGGAATTTGAACCTCGGACTTTTGGTCTGTGAGTCCACAATACTACCGCGGAACTACAACCCGGTTTGAATTGATTGTCAAAATACCCCTCTCAATATAAAACTTACACAAATAATTAATAAGTTCATCAAACTTACACAATGAACTTACTTACAACAAACTTACACAATTATTAACATCATTTTCTTAAAACAATGCGTAAAATATTAATTACAAGTTTCAAAATGTATTAATTCAAACCAGTTTCTTTTATCTGCCGCGAAGATATAAATCACTCATTTTAGAAAGAGATATAATATTTTTCCTTGAGGCTAAAATTCCTAAAGTTTTTTGTTACACAGATGTACAATTGTACATTATATTATATATCCATACATAGTGCAGATTTTACCAGCAAAAACGAAAGCTTGTTTTTGATTTTCTTGAATACCTCGGGGCGTGATTGTAGTTTTAATTAAAAAGCACTGCTTATTAATTAATTTCAGCTACTTTTAACTTCAAGTAATCTTAGTAGCGAAATTCAAACGAGATTGAATTTATTTTATTTGTAATCTGATATTATAACAAAAATAAAAGAAATACTGTTTACAATACTTATTTTCTGTAATTAAAATATTTTTAATGTGACTATTTTATTTAAATTAGTTTCATTTTCAACAACTTAGATACATAAAATATTTTCTTAATTGGAAAGCAGATTGTGAAAGTTACCGTTTTTATTTTCGTTTATTAAAAAATTCTTACAGAACCAAAGTAAAATTAACGTGATAAATATTTTTTCTAAATAATAAAACATTTTTTTTATTTTTTATTAATAAATTTAATTAAAAGCACATATTTTTGTAAAATTCTAAACGTATCTACTTTTATATATTTTTAAATGTTATCACTGTAACTCTCCAAAAAAAGAGACTAACTCTTGTGCTTGGAGAATGACTTACACTGTTTTAGTTGTTTATTTATAAGAGTTTATATAATTTTAAATACGAGTACATGAGAAAAAAAAAACATAGTATATATAAAGAAAAAACATAAAACAATAAGACATTCATACTAATTAAAATTTAATGTTGTTTTTACACGTGTTCAAAAATTTTTAACATTTTAACATAACCACTTACCGGCTTTTTTATGTCTACTAGTTTCAAAACATGCCCGTCTCTTCGTCAAGATACACGTGACCAACAAGGTATGAATAAATTGATGTTATTCAATTTGTAATTTTTTAAAAAATTTTATAGTCTTTTGCAGCTGAATTTGATACAAGTACACACAGTTTTGCAGTATTCATGTTTGCAAAATGTTTATGGAGTTTTAACCATCCAAGCGCTCAGTAGCTGCAAGACTTGCTGTTATCTAACTTATATTTTTATAAATTTGTTTTTTTGTAATATCATTAAAACACTAAACTTCAATATCAAAACAAAAAAAACAAATAGCGGCTATCACATGCTGATTTCAGATATATGTTAGAAGTCAATGAATCGAAAACATATAGGTGCCTAGCTCCTAATATGTACAGAAATATATTGGGAACATACGAACTGATTTCATATGTTTAAGCAAATTTTTACAATGCTTCTTTCCCAAATATTTCAGCCATTATTTACGTACTTAAAACGTTTTAAATCATTTGTATTTTAAGCAACATATTGAACATTTTTTGTTGCGATTATTTAAACTTAATTTATCAAAATGAGATTAAAAAAAACTATTCTGAAATCAATTCAGCAGTTCGAAATAGTAAAACAAAGCAGTCTGGGATAAGGACTGAATGTAGGGAACAAAAAATTCTCAGTTTTAGCGATTTTTTTTTATAATTCAAAAGCCTGTTGGTGATTTGAAATCGACAGGCACGACAGTCGGCTAAAAGAGATCTTAAAACCCTTGTTTGTTTTAAGGTCTCTTTTACCCGTTTAATTTTATCATAAAATCCAATGCAAACAAACAGTTGAATATCGAGATTGAAATTCAAACTATAAATTATTTTTTACGGTGTGTGTTATTGAACGATTCAAAATTAGTTTTAAATAAAAAATATTATATATTGGTTTATCTTTGTTTAATAATATATAACAACAGAAATAAATAACATGTAAGAGAAGAATTTGAAGACGTCAAGGCATTTATAACGTCTAGACAGGGCTTATGACCTGTCATTGGCTGGATTAAATTACTACATGTTTGAACATCTGTATTCCTTCCATTCTTCCATCTGTTGATTTTTTCAAGATAAAGAACTAAAACCTTTGTTAATGACATTTATTTCAACTGAGATAAATATTTTTTTGGAAGTGATGCCTACCCAATCAAACCCTGTTTCAAGTAATAAAGAAGTTGTTTTCTTATTTTAAAATGTCTGGAAATATGTGAAGATACCTTTGAAAATAACGGTTTGTGATTTTTCCTGTTCTGTTTTAGGTTTAAAGAAATGTCGCGTTCCGCGCGTCAGTTTGAAATTAGTTCGCTCATTTGTTTTTATTACAATTGAGATTGATCAAACTAAAACGTGAAACCCTGACACAATAAGTAAGTTACCTTTTTAGAAAAATTAGAGAATTTTTAGAGAATTATTATTTTTGTTTATTTTGTTTAGTTTATTTACATAAACGGCAAAATTACCTTTTACCAAACTTATAGTATTAACATATTTGGTTTAATTATTACGTTACAAAGATTTAGAAATAAAAATTATACCTAAAAATTAAACAACCCATTCAGTTGAAGTTTAAAACGATTAAAAATAAATCTTAAAATCAAATGAAATAATAAAATACGCATGTTAAATTCTTTTTTCTAAAATTGCAAAGAAGACTAGATTTCTTCCTGCCCATGCGCTTTGTAGCTGTAAATTATCTAGCTTCTTTATATCATAATTGTAATATATCATAATTAGAGACGAGAGACGTGTTTTATGTTTCTTATACAATAATGTTTTCTTTTTATTTCGGATGTATTTGTATTATATGTTTTATGAATTAAAAATAAAAAAAAATTAAAAAAAAAAAAAAAAACTAGTATCCCAACCGTGCATGCGCTCTGTAGCTGCAAGACGTGCTGGGATATTTATTTATTGTACAGCGCCCTTGAGGTAATTTTCACAAAAATGGCGCTACATAAATTATCCAAATAAATATAGATAAAACAGCTACTAAGGGCGATATGTTTTTCATTCTTCCCGAGATCCATAGGAAACATGTAAAAGGAAACAGAATTTGAAATGTCAGTAATAGCATTATCATTGTAGAGGAGTTGACGAGTTGTGAAGAAATACCTTGTCCCGTGGAGGAAAATTTAGAGTGGACAGTATGATTGAAGGGGAAGCAACGCAACTCCACTAACCTGCTGTTTTGTTGAGGGGTGACCTGAACCTTTTGGTGAAGATGGCAGTCCAGATAAACGCTGACACAGCTCGGTTGTTGGTATTATTTTGAGAGCACTTTACTTGTTTGATGTTAGTTTTTGGTACTGACGTCATAATTTTTTTGACCGGCACTCACACGCGTGATTATTGTTACAAGCTGCGCTAGAAAAATAGGAAAGACGGGTAGTTGGATATAAATATTTTCGAAAGTTGGCCGGACAAACGTCATTACATTATCCACGTCCGATGGTGGATAGGGCACTGTATTAGAACTCAAAAAGCAATGTATCAGCGATTCATTATTTGTTACATTCATGAAGGCAGAATATTAGTCTTACTCTTCAGATGACAGTCCAGGGACTGAAATATTTCGATGCTTAAATTCTTCCAAAAATTAAATCCAGAACTCCAAATAAAGTAGGCAATGATGTCACATAAAGACATGATAAAATAAGTCTTACGATTTAGCTCATGTTCATTTAGTTCAGTGCCTCGATTATGAACGTTATCTTCATCTGTAAATACCGAGACGGCATACTTAACTTCTGTACTATCTGTATCTACGTCGGTATGTTCTACCTACTTGTCATATCGACATCACATGATTAAAACGAACCAATCAATGACCGCAAAAAAATTATCCGCGTTCCTTACGTCATTAACAATTCAAATAGTTCTCATTTATGTTTTAAATAGGATTCTGTGATAAAAAGAGCCCTCTTCAAAGCGATTATAAACTCCAATAAATCCTAATTCAAGCAAAGAGTGCTCACTTGAGTTTTACATGACTTTTAGAAATAATTGAGATAGTATGCTTAAGGATCGCCCGTATTTATCTACCGATCGACTACAAAGCCGGCTCTTTTTACGTCTTGATAACTCAGAAAGATAGTAAAACAGATGGAAAAAATGTACTAAAAAAATTTTTTTTTACAGTGGCAACTTTCTAACGCCTAGATATTCTTATATGTTAATAGGGCAGAACCTAGGGGCATTATTATTTATATCTAGGCGTTTGTTTTACCACACTGATAGTTATGTCGGAATTTAATTTGACTTCAAAATTAACTTACTTCTCTCACATATTTTTCAATCACTTTTAAGAAAAAAAGTGCAAGCCTCAAAGCGATTTAAATTTTTAATAAATCGTAATTAAAGAAAAAATTGCTCTGTGGAACAAAGTTTTTGTCAATTTTCATCCGTAGGTAACCGTATCGAGTCGAGGGGTTCTAGACCCGTCGGTACAAACCGATGTACGAGTACTTACATCAAAACTTGATGGTGGGAGTATCTGTAGTGTATCTTTGTAATCGGTTGGGAGAATTTTATCTTCAACTTTGACATCATACTGAAGCTATGACATTTAAGTCCATAGATATGTGTACTTTGACGTACGCTTCTCCTTGTTTCACATCGATGTAATTCGATAACTCAAGTATCATTAAAGCTATTTGCCGTATATTTTTTGCAATCGTGAAATTAACAGAAAGAAGTATTTTCCTGTTTTTGTTTTTAAATTTTGAAATAGTTGTTTTTTTTATTTTAAAACAAAAAAATACGTAAATAATACAAAGGGTCAATTTCATTTCATGTACATAAGCATTCGAAAAACTAACAAAAATGAATAAAATACATGAATGAGTACACGAAAAATATGTACGCGAAAACATGAATAAATTATTGCACGGTCATAAACACTTCCAACGTTTTATTCTCCTGACGCCATTATACAAGAAGGCTCTGGGGTCGTTTGGTCCCCCGTGTTAGGATTATGTGTAATTTCTGGATGCTTAGTGAGGTAAATGTTAAAATGAACAACGAAGTCAATCTTGCGGGAATCAAATATGGATCCTTGTGCGTGATAGGCTAGTGCTCTAACTACTACACTACGAATCTTCTTTCAATTTCCTTTTTTAGGAAAAATACCTGAGTATCCATCCCATTGAAAACAATTCTGATCCTATTTCACAAATATAACTGAATTCTTCATTTCGCTTCGATAATTTATAAAAAAAGTTTTATTTTCATTCCACTCGGACGCAAAAAAGTCATATAATATGGTTTTTATTATTCACCGTTACGTACTTGAATAAAATTTATAGAAAATGGCGGATAATGATGTAATATAATATTAATGAAAAACATGCGCTTCTAAGCCTTAATATGTGAAGTCCCAACCTCAAATTGCATTATGAAACGCAGCAAGAGTCACAAGTATAATTTTAGCTAACCGCGGCCCCTGTGCAACCATTAAAATTATTTGCCAACGGAAAACCATATTAATACTTAATGATGCAATGTATTTTATTTACTTTGAGCAAACAACCAAGCTCAACCAATATTCGAATGCAAAGCCACGTTATGATAATGATTTGTTTTGTGAAAGCATGATTATCGAACCACGCTGTAACGATTGCGTGTGATCAAAATATTTAACATATGGCAAAAGTCGGAGTATATTAGTAACATGGAACTAGAAAAAATAGCATGTTAATCATAGAAATAGAAGACTAGATACAAAATTGCCTGTTCCAAAGTTACCCACACACATATATATTTAATGTACCGAAAAGGACAACTCGGCAAACCTACCAATACTGTGGCTACAATTCTTCGACATCATATGGTAAAAATGCAGTCATCGATAGACTTCACTCTCTAGGCAATGAGTACCAGGACATTAGTGACTCATTTCACACGAAATTTATAACATATAGAACGGCTCTTCTTCTTTACTTTATTGGTAATAGTTCTAGGTAACTATTTGTTACTTTTGTTAAAAAATTGTTTTAAACTTCTTTACTAGTGTTTTTTTTTTCTTTTTTCGTTTCTTTTCTTAATTAATTTATAAGTAAAAAATATTTCTCTTTATCATTTTTCTACATCATTATATATTTTTATACGTAAACATATACTATTTACCTAAATATTAGTTTTCAATAATAATACATACATATATTTTTTTTTAATGTTATTCAAAATTGTTTTCTTAGTTTTTTTTTTAACTGGTTCAAAGTATTTCTAATAACAAATTATTTTTTTTTATCGATAATTCTATAACTGGTAATATTTTATTCTTTTATATGGTTTATATTTCTTAGACTTTCTAAATTAATAATATTGTTTTAAATGCTCTGTATTACTTATAATTATGCTTACATGTATGTATATTTAATTGTATTTGTAACTAATATGTAAAAGGCACTAAGTGCCGTTTATTTTAATAAAATAAAAAAATATAAAAAAATATAATATATGAATATATATATAATAATGAAAATATAGGTAATGATAAAAATAAAATGTAAAATATATTTCAGGCTCTAAAATTTTCTAATTTTAATGCCTGCAAGTAAAAATCTGGTAGGATTACGGAAGCCTTATTAATTTCACAGCGGTCACCCTAATTCGACCGTCCGAGCCAGGGCCGAATATACCCGGAAGCGCTCCCCGGCACCGGGACAGCAGAAGTAAATAGGAGGTTGAGGATTCCCCGTTAGGTAGTTCCGCTTTGAAATTATCGACCGGAACCGTGGCACGGTAGGCCGATAGCGCCAGACGACGGGCAGACGGTACTAATGCATGCGTCCTGAGCGAGACGGTATAATAACAAAACGGCTTTAATGGGACTGTGGCTTTTGTTATACCGTGTCGCTTATGCTTTCCCGGTGCCTTTTTAACGATACAAGGAAAATTGGCTAGATTATTTTTTAGAGCCAAAAGTTTAAATTCAAAATCACCATTTAAGGTGGTGTTTTCTTTTCTTGCGTATACATTATTTAAAAAATATTTTAAAATTCATTATAGTTTACTACATTGATGTGTAATAATTTTGACCACATTATGAAAAGAAACTTAATTACGTTTTTATTTCATTTTGAGTTAAGTATGAGTAAACATGAGGTGCTAAGGTATTAATAAAATTAATTTTATTTATCATCATCATCATCATTATCTTCATTTGTCCACCTCGTGGTCTAACGGTCACCACGTTATCCTACCAGACAAGAGGTCTCGGGATAAATTCTCGGCATGGTTTAAATGAAATATTTATTGAAAAGTTTTTACAAAATAATATTTTATAGTCCCTCTACTGTGGTCCATGGCTGGTATTCCGAACGCATTTACGGAACGCTTTAACGCGTATTTAGTATGTAAAAACGCGCTTTACCGCAGCATAATTGCGTTCGGAATACCAGCCCAGGTGGATGAAGAATATAGTTCAGTGTATGAAATAGAAGCAGCATCCTGGATGAGTATTTTGGACTTGCTCTCAAGTAATAATACTAAAAATGTAACCAAGTTTAGGAACGTCAGCCTCGTAGTGTAGTGGTTGGCGCATTTGCTAACCATGCTGTAGGTTCTGGATTTGATTCTCGTGAAGATTGACATAAAATATTAGTTTTTAAAGGTGGTCTTATTCGTGGAAGTATTTTTACCTGATACGTACAACTGATTACCTTACCTTCCTGTAACAGATGTTAGATATACGCAGCATTTGATGTATAAATGCAGTGCCCTATGCACCACCGAATGCGTATAAGGGATTGAACATGATAATGATGACTAGCATCTGAAGCGTAGGACTGATCATCTTACCTTTATTAAACAAAATTTACAAAAAATTGCTTCAGATTTAGTATTAATGCAGCCAATGCATCAATGTATACACCCAGTGATACATAGGACATTGCATTGAGACTCAGATTTATTTTTTATAATATATCTTGAAACTTTGACACATGAAGGCAAGAAAATCAGTCTTACGCTTTAAATCCAGTTCAGGAACTATTAAATAGATATTGCAGTGCTTTCTTTGACATAACAGGTGCCCATTTCTTTATATTTTTCTGAACCAACCATGTTTTAAAATACTGGTCTTTCTTTTATATCTTTATACTCTATATTTATTTATTTATTTCATTTTATTTCATTTTATTTGGGATTTTTACAGCTATTACATAAACAAAATAATTAGAAAAATCTTAACAATACTAAAGCCAATTACAAAAATCCACTGTAAATATAATGACACATAATATATAAGAAAAGAAGTTTAGTAATTTTATTTGTGTGACGTTTGTATTCATGTGTATGTGAATGTGTGTATGCGTGAATGAATGAGGGAGAGGATACATGTGCGTGTGGGAATGAAAGAGGGAGAGGGTGCGTTTGTATGGGTGCGTAAGTATGAAAATAATATATTTGCTTAAAACTTGTAAATTATATTAAAAATGGTACAATAAAGAGCTTAGTAAAAAGTTAGAAACCTTTTTGTTAAAATTCAAATGACGAAATGATATAAATTGTTTTTTTTTTTTTTTTTTAAGTATGTTAAATTTCAAAACCGTATTATGAAGAAAAAAAAAGGATTTTATTTTTTAAATTTAACTGATACACATCGAATGAATAATGTGCGACGAGTCCTATACAATACAGTAGGTAATCACAAAATGCAGTAAATACGAAATAATGACAACAATAAAATAAGGATTGACAATACGCGAACGTTGATTCAAAACGAACACACAAATGCATATTATATGCACCTACATAATATATAAATAAGAATAACATTTAAGTTTAATATAAATGATTCGGATTATAAAAATCAGGTGTCACAAACAGTTGGCCCGCAGTACGGGGTTACATAATTATATTAAAAGATCTTCTCACTATAAAACTTATGTATGTTCAGGGATAGAGAGCAACGGAGAGGAGGATGCGGACAAAGACAATTTATTACCTATGGCAGTTTTGATAAATTTAATATTTTTGGTAAATATATCTATTTCGTTAAATTTCCTGTTATACGTATCCATAATACGGTTAATCGTAGCGTTTTTTGACGAATTTGTTCTGCATTTAGGTATGTGGAAAAGTTGTGTATAACGCGTTTGTCTCTGTGGTACCTTAAGATGAATGCGGTTAACCAACTCGGGGGAATCTATTTTATCAGATATTATGTTGGTGAGTAACACTATATCAGCTGTGGTTCGTCTATCAGCGAGAGTTTGGATATTATGAAAAACGCACGCTTGGCGATAATCTGGAAAATTGAGATGTAATCTACGGTTTAAATTTTTTATAAACATTTTTTGAATTCTTTCAATTTTGCAGGAATGAATTTTATAATAAGGAGACCAGACAGGTGAAGAAAATTCTAGTAAACTACGAACATAAGAAAAATATAATTTTTTAAGAGTATCGGTATTTTGAAACGGTTTGCCTGTGGGTAGTATAAATCCTAGTGTTCTAAAAGGTTTTTCAGTAATACCATCGATGTGACGATTAAAAGTTAATTTTTCATCTAAGAGAATACCTAAATCACGGACTGTTTCGACAGATTTAATATTTGTATTATTTAATTTGTAATTAAAATCGATGGCACGGGTCTTTCTTTTGAATGTTATTTTTAGGCATTTTTCAGGGTTAAGCGATAGTTTATTATTTATACAATAAACCGACAGTCTAGTGAGGTCCTCCTGCATTATAAAAAAAAATATGTTTTTTATGTACTCGTGTTTTACATAAGTCTTAAATCAAATTTATTATTTTCAATTTTGTAAAGCAGGATCTAATTAAAAATGTCTTTTCTGTATGCTAATGAATCAAGGTTATAAAATTTTAAAGAAGCTACATAATTTGGAAAATGCAAATCAATTGTGTATTCTACTTGTTTCATGATTTTTTTTAACACTCTCGATTCTATTATTATTATATTTATAAACAGGGGACCAGATAGCAGAGCAATATTCAAGATGGGAACGTACGTATGTTTTGTAGAGCGTTATAAATGTACCTTAGTTTTTAAAAGATTAACACAACCATATGATAAATACCTTGTATGTCTTGTTAATTTACAACAATTATTATAGTTTCGATGTGATTATTGTAATTGAATTTTGTGTCCAAAAGAATACCCAAGTCACGTATTTTGTTCGTTTCTGTTATTGTATTTTCATCGTATAGTCATATTTATTTTATATTTTTATTTCGAGTGAAAGATATTTTGTAACATTTTAAAACATTGATATAAAGTTTGTTTTCAATACAGTAATTTGATAATGCATATAAGTATTGTTGTTATTTTACACAATCATCTCTATACCCAACATTTAGGTTAAAAAAAATATCGTCAGCATAACAAAGGTAATGGGCATTTTCGAAACATAATTGATTATTATAAAAATATGCATTAAATAAAAGTGTATGTTTATGTAAAAGCCTTATAAGCGTGAAATTGTGGATAAATACAATATTATTTTTCAATTTTTATTTTAATTTTAAATATATAAAGGTTTGTACAAACATTTAATCTTTTTGATTTCTAAATTCTATCATTGTGTAAAACTTTACTTACGAAACACTACGTAAATTATTAATTAAAAGATTGAAATCATTTTTAGTCTAATATTAAGTATCCATTATATTATAACCGTATAATTCTGTAAATGACTTTAAATTTTAATAAATAAATAAAATATATTTATAAAAAATATATTTTTTAAATAAAACAAAATAAAAAACTACTCCAACCTGGACGGGATCGCACCCAGATCCTTAAACCTTATGCTGAAACCACTATGCGACTAATCTTCATTCGATTTCCATTTTCTGATTTTTTATCTAAAAAAGAAAAACTAGTTTAGATAGTTAAAAACACATGTTTAGGGTTGTAAATTTACTTCCCATATAGAGCTGGATTTTTCCTTACACTAGACTTGTAAAAATGAAGAATTAAATTGGAAAAACAATATTATCAAAAGTTCTGCTTTGAAAGTCAACAGATTTATTTAATCCGAAGATAAATATTGTCAATTTTAAATAAGGAAACATAATATGTCACATAAGTTTAGTTATAATGTAAGTTTAAGTAAACAATTGTAAAGCGCCCTTAATCTATATAAGTCAGCTAAATATTATTATTATTATTACAAATAAATTCAATAAAGTATAATATCTTTATGTAATATCTAGCCATCTTTATTTATAAATGTTTTGTTTCTTTTTAACTGTTTGTATTATATGTTTACTAAATTGTTTTAATTATTCTATTATTTCTTACAATGTACTAAATGATTATTGTGCACTGCTGTGATTATTTCTGTAAATTATTATTTCTTTGAAAAAGATTCTTTGAACCGTTGATGTATAAATAAATAAATAAATATTATAATACACTTTCTAGTTATAAGTTACACAAAATGTCACCCAAATTAAATATAATACTATGAAAAATAAGTAATTGTACACAAATAATATTCTTACAAATTCAAAAATAAATGTATGCTTGAATACAGAACACCAATATCGATCACATATATACACATTATATTGTTAAAACAAAATGTAAAGTGTCTCATGGCGATAATCTGAGGAGGTTTAGTAGAAGAAGAAGGCAGATTGCTTAAATGCAATCGGTTTAACTGTTTCCATAATTTATTATATATGTATATATATATATATATATATATATATATATAATTCCCTTTCCACACCTAATGGTGCATAGGGCACTGGATTGGCACACCAATCGCAGCTTTTCTCGATCAATTTTACATGAATGTAAGGTGATCAGTCTTACGCTTCAGGTACCAGTCCAGGGATTATGAAATATTCTAGTGTGAAAACAACCTTTTAAATATTTCATATTAACTATGTCGTAAATCGAGCCAGAGACCTTTTGCATGGTAGGCAAACGCGCTGACCATTACACCGCGAGGCCGGCTGTTTTGTGTCAATCCAAACTAAATTTTAAATTTATTTTATTTAATTTTCTTTTATTTTCTCCATGAAAATCCACAATTACTAGGGTAATGCTATCAGTCTTATGATGGACGTTGTAATGATACCTGAAACCTTGATAAGAAATGATAAAAAACTACGTTCAAAAAAATTAAAAAATACACCGTACACAAGAATACAAAAACAGACCGTAAAAAACACTGTTAGTGGAAAGCTAGTAAGTTAGACAAATCAATAATCTAAGAAAAGATTTAATAAATATCATCAGTATCTTAAAACCGTATACGTGTACTGATGCAACTCATTGATCTATGAACAATATTGAATAAACAAGATCAGCATCTAAAAACCGTGAAAATCAAGTAAAACAACGCATATATTTAAGAAGAAGATTAAAAAAATAAAAGATTAAAACTACCATTTTTGAAACCTTAAAAATCCACATTTTAAGTAAGATAAGATAATTTTAAGTATGAAAAATATTACATCAGTATAAAAAAAACGGGAAAATATGGCTAAATAACTTAATTATCTAAGAAAAATATCGAATGTACGACATCCTTATGTAAAAACCGTAAAAGTCTAGTAAGTGAAACAACGCATAAATCTAAAAAAAATATTTAAAAAACACTGTCATTTTTGAAACCGTAAAAATCCACATTGCAAGTAAGACCACGCATGTAAGGAAAATATTAACAGAACACTGTCAGTTAAAAAAAAACATGAAATCAACAACTTGATAATTTAAGAAAAAGATAGAATGTACAAAATTTTTAAGTCAAAACCGTAAAAATCTAGTAAGTGAGACAACGCATAAATCTAAGAAAAAAATCAAAAAAACTCCATCAGTATCCAAAAACATTGAAAATCTAATAAGTGACTAGGACTAGTGGATCTCAAAATTTAATATAGTTGTATTTGTTCCCGTTGCCGGAAACATGAGCCCTATTATTAAATACCATCCCTCAACCACCAAGTCAGCAAGCTCATCCCTTGTCTTGTTTTGTCCAAAATAAATATAATTCCAATCGATAAGACACAATTGTTACACATACCAGGATATTCGACTGTCTATAAAGTAAAATTTAAAATTTTTGAACGAATATGGGTATATTTGTATGAAAAATTTAAGTATCTTCATCTAAAACCAGTAATTGAACATGTTTAGAAAAATAAATTGCATTTTTTTTTTCACTCTTAATTAATTTCAAAACTTAATTTTGTTTTGTGGATACATTTGAAGAAAACTGTTGACTTGCCATTACGCGATAACAAACGCTATCTTCATCCGTACATATCGAGACGGTGTAAAGTAAAATCGATATTTATTTCCAAAATGTCTATGAAAATTGAAATTGTTTTGGTCGCTAACCTTAATATAAACATATTCAGAAAAATAAATTCTAGATATTCTATTTTTCATACAGAAAACTTATTTTTTCTTTGTATATGAAATTGAAGATAAATGTTAACTTTACATTGTAATATGGGCTCTAAATAATATAAAATTATTGTACACATGTGTTTGTTTTTATTTTTATTATTTATGTTTATTTTTGAAAAATTTTTGAATTTTTCGGTAATTCATAAAAACTAAAATAAAATACTCATAAGCCCTGTAAATACTTTAAAATGCATTAGTAAAAGTAGGTAACTAAATTATAACTTTTATGTTATCACATTTAAAAAGGCGCAATTCTTCTGCAATGAAGAATTTCGATATTTAGTCTCTATCCGTACATTTATAACAAAATAATCTTGAAATATAATTGCTTTTCCATGTCCTTCAATCGCCAATACCCTCGGGCGTTTCTGGAAAGTAATGAGAGATCCAGAATATTCCAGGAATGGAAGAAAGATATTCACTCGGGGAGCTTTCATCCCGGTAATGTTTTATATTTTATGGCATTGATGATCGTCTGGGATGTTTTGGAAATTATTTTTAAAACTCGTAATAAATGTCATTCACAAGGATTGAACGATGTGTCTGGAAAATTGAGGAAGTCGGTGACCGGGAATTTTGGTAATTAACTGTTTTATTACTTTTCGCATCCTTCCTCGGTTGAAATAAATTTTAAGTTGCTGCAGATTTCCAATGAAAGTAAATTACAATACCCAAAAAAAATATGCTTAAAAGATTTTAATTTCATTACAAGAAAATATTTTTTCCCATCATCTTTATATTTAAAAACATTAAATGAATTGACGGTTTTCTTAAGACATATTTTTTTAAATAAAAACAATACCTTAAAAAGTTTGAATTTTGGCTGTGATTTACACTTAATTATTTGTCGATAAATTTGTTTTCAATTTGATCTAGAAAGTCATATCTTTTTCATTCAACAATGTCAATATTAACATGAATGTAATATTTCTTGCTCTAATGTAACCTTTCCACTATTCGCGCCTATGAATGCATAAGGCACTGTATTCATACAATAATCACAGAGTATTTCGATATTATCGACAATTTTCATGAAAGCAAGATGACGGTGCCATTCCAGGCATTTTTTATTTTACTAGGATCTTATTCCATATATTCATGTTTTAGATGGTACACTGCATTTGGTACACCAATAACGTCCCCTATGCACCATTGGATATGAAAAGGTGACTTTTTTTTAGTTTCTTTTTGGAACCACAACAGGCCAGTAGGCCCAATCACTGTGGTGAATACAGCACAGAACACCCAGCCTTGAGAAAAAACGCCTTTTTTTGTTCTATCTGGGAATCGAACTCGGAACATTTAATGTGTGAGTCAAGCGTCCTAACCACTACACCACGGAGGCCACTTGATAATAATGATACAGATACCTAAAGCATTAATTTAGTATGGTGTTTTATGTTATATATAGCCTTCTTCGGAAATTGTTACTAAAAAATTACTTAATGATCGATATTATCATTAGAGTCAAAGGCAAATATTGGTCGAAAAAATGTTTATGTCTTCTTTCTGTATTTCTTTTTTTCCATTTTATAATTTTATTTTAGAGAAAATTTTTCGTTTTCAAAAGAGGGTATGGAAGACAAAATACAAATGTTATAGGTATAAAAATAAATGCTTGTTATTTTAAAACCCCGTTTTTAACCCCGTTGTAAAAAAACGTGCTGTCAAAAGATAAAAATTCGTCATTGCAGGCATTAATAATTTAACAGAAAATTTATATTTATCAGAATTCAAATGACTAGACACACTTGAAATGTTTCTTTTGATATAGATACATCCCTGGCTCGTCTTAAATGACTTTGAATGAAGTATATTAATATTCTAGGTATTAATATTTGCTCAGACGCTTTAATTTTAATTAAAGGTTAATGCACCTAGAATCTAAGAGTATTTTGCGCTTTATAAATAATCTGCTTTTAAAACGATTCGCTGTAAGGCGATTAAACTTAAGTTTGCTGTGAAAATTTCAGCCCTCAAAGATAAGATGACTAATCCCTATATTCACAGTAACACATTTCACGAGTTTCGAGACAAAAGGTTAATATTATATTTACTATTATTTGTTGGCTGCTGTATCCGAATTTTCTGACCTTTTGAAGTTTAGGGGTTGGATGAAGCGCTACATTTCTCACATCAATGAATAAAAGGGTGAAAATACTTCACTCATTTATTCAAAAGATCTCCCCTTTACTTCAGAAAACATTATCCACTGCTGTTGTCTTGAGCTTGGGGCTACATAAAGCTCTCTTTTCGTCATATTAGTTGACCCAAAAAAGCACATAAGTGGTGAATAGAGACCGGATATGAAAAAAATCGGTAGAAACAAAGGTATATTGTGGTATTATGAGATCGTTGGGGGTATTTTTGGGGCGAATAAGTAAATAATGTGTTAAGGAAAAAAATAATTCAGATCATTTCTCTAAGTAAATATTAAATATGAAGTAAAATAAGTAAAGTTGATTTAAAAGAAAACGCAAGAGCTTGCGATAAGATTTTTGATTTTTATCAATATGCGACTGAGTTACTGTCAGAATGTCGCCTGTTAAGATCAACCCTGCTTGCCTCTTTTACCTTTCGGAACCCGGAAGGCCATCGACGACTGTCTACCGGCTGTATTCGCGGAACTACGGGAGGCTAGGCTGTCTTGGGAAAAAGTAAAGGCGCTACCGAAGGAAAGAACATAATATGGTCCATTATAGATAGCGAAAACACAAAAAAGAAAACTTATACTATGCAATGAGATATTTCAAACTATGACAAATGTTTATCATCCTCAGCTTTCATGTCAGCTTCCCAGTTAAAGCATATGGCGTATACAGTCCGTCTTTCCGATTCAAGTCTGCGTCCCGTGGTTCATAAATATACTGCCGACGAACTTGCTCAGGGCTAGATGCACCAAAAAAGTTTTTATTTTATTTTATTTTTTTGTATTTAGTCAAATAAGATTACTTTTTTTTTTGTACAGCTTCCCCAACACATACTGCACATCGCATCTGGGGACATAAGTCTCCTTTGCGGTGCCCACATACACGAAAAATTGCTTGTTGCCGAACGAGAAAAGCTGCCCAAAAGAATTCTCCGTAATCTAGTAGCCTTAGCATCTTTGCTGAGAGGAGGTAGTTCAGAAGTTAACAATATGCACCGACAGGGCCGCAGAAAGTAGTGAGAAACTCCATTCGGTAATCATAGAGGGAAAAAACCAAAACCACAAGATGTTTTTTGAAGATTGATTAGAATATCTACAGCAGCACAAAGGAGAATCAACAATATTAAAAAAACAGTTTTTTTTTCTTTTTTTTTACAACGCATTTTGGCGAAAACCCAACAATTATATAACATTTGTTTTTTTGGTATCGTAGTGCAGTGGTCCGCTCGTTTGCCTACCATGAAAGAGGTCTTAGGTTCGATTCCCGACATGGTTGACAAAAAATATAATTATTTAAAACGGTGTTTTTACACTAAAATATTCCATAGTCCCGTAAGACTGATCTTACCTTCATGTAACAAAAACGATCGAGATACGTTGCGATTTCTGTACCAATGCAGTGTTTTATGCACCATTATAAGCGGAAAGGAAATGATGATTATGAAAATGATGTATTTTTTTTGGAATATGGCTCTAAGTAAACATCGACAAATTAATTTTACTCGTATATATGTATTTCTACACACAAAATTACAGCATGGTCCAAAATACGCCAGAAATTAATTAAACACAATTAGAATTGAAATTGGTTTAATTAATATTAAATATAATGTTGATGGTGGGAATTAAAAATGAGTGTTTAATATAGGTATTTAAGAATTTATAATTATTCGTTCAGGTTTCGTAGAAACAGTTTGATACTTCTAATCAAAAACATTTTACTCGCATATTGACCATAATATTACATTATTTTACTTTCACTAATTATTCAATTAAAATTAATGAAACTTTGGTTTCATATACATTTTGTACTTATATTTCGTAATAATTAGTTGATTAAATTTATCATGGACGGATATTAAATCATGTCAAAAATCATTCCATCGAGATAAATCCTTTTCAAGGAGCAATTGCGAAGCGTATAATTAATTATTTTTTTCACTCGGATGGTTATAATTATGATAATACCTCCTTTCATCTCTGTACAATGAAGGTACGTTACATAATATAGGTTCTATGTATAATAGGCACTGTATTGTTCTGCGTGTAATTTAATTACAAAAGATTATTCAAAGGAAGCATCCGAGTGTTTAACGATAAATAAATATCTATGGATGAAGGAACACGGAGAAATAAGAAAAGAGGTTTAGATTCTCAGAGAGGGAGAGATTTTACTCTTTATCATTTCCCAACAGATGGAAACGTTTTTTGAATAAAAATAAAATGTAAATTTCAATGTTTCAAATGGAGCTTTCAATACCTATTATTGACTAATGAAACTTTAGTATTAATGTGTTTTTTTAAAACTTGTAAGTAATCTTTCTTGTTTTTTGACCAGAATTTATACTTTAAAATGATGAGACTTACCCATCGTGTGCTTATCTAAATAATTTTATTTAACATATAATTAAAAGCTATTTGAAAATACTTTAAGTCTAATGCTTTGAAAAGGAATTCGGAATTAGTAATTCATCCAAATATTTATTTAACGGTGTTAAACAAAATATTTAGAAAAATAATCATAATAACAAAATACAAAATACTTTTGTTAATGAACAAATTGTACGAAAAATATCATCATCATTCCCTTACGTGCATAGGGCACTGCATTAGTGCATCAATCGCAGCTTATCTTGATCCTTTTTTTATGAAGATAAGATGATCAGTCTTACGCTTCAGATACCAATCTAGAGACTGTGAAATATTCTGGTGTGAAAACAGTGTTTAAATAAATATTTCATATTAACCATGTCGGGAATCGAACCCGAGACCTCTCGCATGGTAGGCAAACGCGCTGACCATTACACCACGAGGCCAAAAAAATGTAAATATACAAAAAAAAGATTCAATAATAAACTTAAATAAAGAAACACAATCATTTAAACCCACAACTTTAGCACAGGTAAAAAATTAAATAACAGGAAACACAAATGAAATCTGTTACACGTATATAAAGCTATCACACAAACTAGTCAAGTTTAGGTCATAAGCCTTGTAAATGCCTAGAGTTGCATTATTCCTAATATTTATTTTCTTGTTAAATATATATATAAATGTATGAATATTCATTTTTACCTACGACATCTTATTTCACGATTAATTATAATTGAAATCAACGCTTTCGTTTTTAGATATTTATTTTTTATATTGACTCTCATTTTAGTAAATTTTTAGACTCATTTTTTCAATTTAAGTTATCTACTTGCTGCATTTCATTTCAAAGTAATATAAATGTTTTTTTCTGAGAAGTTTTAGTTTTCTGGTGTCGATGTCTGTTGATTCTCTTGTAAATTATTTTATTTTATGGCTTTTCGTATTCAGATTATTCGTAACGTCTGTAGATCACAGATCATAATAAATGCTGATATTGCGAGATGTAAGACGGGAGTTTTATTACAAAAGATCAAGTCGAGTGTACGATAACTTCTATTATGATGTAAAACGCAATAATTCTTTGACTCTCCCCCAAATCCTAGCAAAGATGTTGTATTAAAATGTTTCATTACACTTACATCAAAAAGCAAATAACATGCGCAGTTTTCTAAAGACATACGCCTTTCAAATGCTTGAACAATAATTATTATGAGTTAGAGGGTGGAAATCTCATAACATTATGAGGTATACATAGATCCTTTTATTTTAAGTTGCTTTATACTTATCTTGGAAAAAAAATATGTAATCTATTACCGGTTAAAATTAAGGTCGAAAATACAAAAAAAATCCCACCAAAAAGTCATTACACTTAGTTTGTCACGAAAAAAACGAATGAATTGGAAGTATATTTTGCGCCACAAAAATCTCCTGCATACTATTTTGGAAGGAACGGCTGGCGTGGCGGCAAGAACTATAGAGGACGACCCCGGCAAGAGTACCAATCAAAGATAATGTTAACATAATATCACATGGCTGTTTTGAAGGGAACGCTACAAAGGCAAAGCTCGTCGAGAGTTTGGGCAACTCCATATTTCTTTATGCTGCAGAAACATAGACACTGATTTAGCGGAATGACGGAGGTTTGACGCTTTTAAAATGTGGTGTTGGAGATGCATGCTCCAAATTGATTAGTTTAATGGTAATAGAACTCTCAAATATTTTTTACCTAGCATTTTTAATGAATTGCCGAAAGAACTTAAATTTAACACCCAATGTAACAAGAACAAAATACGAAAGTGGCTACTCGATCAAAAGTTTATACAGGATGTTTTTTAAACCTTGTTACATCCGAAACCACGATGATAAGTATGGACAAGAAAACATATTGGCATATATAAAAAATATTTAGAACAAAGATTTTTTTTAAAAATGAAATATAAAAAAAAAACAAATGGTTGCTTACTTCTGCAGGGGAAAAGTCAGGGGAGCGCGGACGTACGTTGTTGGCGTATCAGACTCCCCCCTATCCCCCTCGTTTCTCCCCTGCAGAAGTAAGCAACCATTTAATTTTTTTAATATTTATTTTTTTTTAATTTTATTCGATCCAAAAAATTATTTAAATGTGCCAATATGTCTTCTTGCTCATACTGATCATGGTGGTTTCGGATGTGACAGGGTTTAATGAACACCCTGTATATAAATAATAGCTTATGTATAAATATTTTAATTTTTCAAATATTTTCTTATATTTAAAAAAAATAAATGTATATTATTATTATTATTTGTATATTCTGATATTTCCAACTATTAATTATATATTTTAATTCATTGTTTTTATAAATGTAGATAATATTATTTAAATAAGTATACATATAATCTCCACCAACAAGCTACAGAAAACGGCTTGGTGGGATTTTAGTTTTAGTTAAAATATGAAAATTAAAATGTATAAACTGTAAAAATGTATTATAAAATGTATTATAATGTATGAATAAAATAAATTTAAAAAAAACTTTTTTTTTTTCAATCTTGATGGCTTAACTTTGCCTAATATTTAAAAACAAAATAAAACGTTTTCTCCAATTTTTCGGACACGTTGCGCGCGGCAAAAAAGCAAATAGCGTGGGCGAATGATTGTGGTCGGTGGTGTGGTGGGGAAACAAAGAAGAGGAAGAGGAAGATCCCCACACAGTCGACCGATCAGTTTAATATAACGTAGCTGCCGGTGCGGTGATTGTTGCGCTGCGAGCGGTGCAGCCAAGGGAATGCTACAGAAGGGCGGAACCCGTGGGTCACAACCCTCAGTCAAGAAAACAGCGACGAAGAAGAAGATGAAACAGCAAATTTAAAGTATCAAATCAAATAATAAGAACACAACGTTTTACCGAGCGCTTTATGCCCCTCGCCATTGATAAATCGGATAAAATAAACTTGTAATATGGGTTCGTAGATGAATGAAAAACTAACGTTCTACAAATTAAATCAGACGAAGATTTACATAAACTTTGAACCACAAGTAAGTTCAGTCGTAATTCTCAACTACCCCCTAACGAAACAACAATTCCAAAAAGTGTTCTCAGCTCTGAATTTGAATCCAAAATAGCCATATTTCGCCGTAAAATATGAAATTAAAATGCCCGGCGTAATAGAGAATCCACATACCGTAGTTGTGGCGAAATTTTTAATATTTCTGCCACAAAAGTCATAAATATGTTTCACTATACGCTCTTTGCGAAGTTTTTAGAAAACAGAGGAATATTACCCACGTTAGGTGGAAAACTGCACTTTTGTGTAAAGTATAAAACTATTTTTCCACGATTTTTTTGCAAACTGCAAATTGAATCTGTATATTTTCTGTGCAAAAGGCATTTAAGTTATGGAAGAAAATTTCATTTCATTTAAACAGTTGAGTCGAGTAAAAAACACACAAACTAAAAAAAGACACATATTTTTTAATTCAAATTTGTAAAACAATTTTTTTTTTAAATCATAGAATTCCCAACGACTTTTTTTTAATAGGTACATTATTAACGTGTTCGAAGAAAAACATTGAGTTTCACTATATTCTATTCGCCGAGTGAAAATTTATATGCGAAATACATATGTTTATCAAAAAATATTTATAAATTGTTGTTTTTTTTTCTAAACGATGTTGGAGTCAATAAGTAATGAAAATATAATCATATTAAGTTATGAATTATTACTAAAAAAAAGAATTTTTAACACACTTTTTTTTTATTTTGTTACATAAAAAAAAATAAAATGGTACGTATCAAGGCATCATAACAGCGAGGAGGTGTTGTGAAACTAATATTTGAACGTCTGCTTTCCTGGTATTTGCGTTATATTGCAGTGCTCGGTCCCGACAATAAACGCCCCATAACCGTGGTCATAACTTCTACTAAATAATAGGCAAGTATGGGCTGTGGTCCGCGAGGGGATATTATAGCACGCCAGACATTCGGCTAGCCAGCTTGAATAATTAATACAAAAATACGTGAAATAGATTCGAAAGGTTTATTCATAGTTTTGTCCGAACGGAGTTGCAACGTGCAAAAAATGCACCCCCTCTGAGTAATGTGCTCTTGGCATGCTTCATAAAAGTTGTTGTTCAGTTTCACTTTATTTTTAACATGTTTGGTACATGACAAATAAACGCGGCGTACAGTTTTTTTTTTTTATTTTAGTCGAAATACACATTGTTCTGTGTCACAGTTCACAGTACAAAAATTAAATCGAAATCTCCCCTCAACTAATATTTACCGTCGACAACTGAATATTTACCCTAAAAACCCCCGTCGCGTAATTGCCTATTTGTATAAAGGTAAAAGAAAGAAGCGTTTAATAAAACATCCTTGCATCCCCCTAATTTTTACCAATGTAAAAAAAATGTTTTGTTTTTAAAATGTTGGTTTAGAGAAGATTATGAAAATAATGTAAATATTTTATTAGGCTTTTAATTTACATTATGTATTCTGTTTGCAAAGAAATCCGGTGAGTTTAGCCGACATGCTAATAATTACGCGAGACGATAAAGAACAATGTTTGATTTTAAAAGATTTTTCGCTTTATTTCATCTATCTGAATTTGTTTAAACGCGAAATTGGAATTCGATCATTTCTTAATTTATTTCAACAAAAATATTGTTTTCAAACAACATTCTGATTTTTATTCTATATTTTTAGAAAAATCAACAGATGAGTGAATAAAAAAAGAGTTTGGGTGTTATAAAATTTGTAGAGTGATGAATGTTACTCGTTACTGTTAGCGTTCGGAATTTACTCAAAACAGTCAATGACCGATAAAGACCTGTATATACAGTCACTACACAGTCACTCTCCAATGCTTTTTTTCTCAATTTTTAATAAAGTGTATATATATTTGTCCATTGCATATTTTTTTATTATATTTTAATCATATTAAACGGTTTTGAGTAATTTTATTGTCCTGACAATAAATTTAAAAATTAGGCGTTCTTACAGGTTGCTTTATAAAATTAAAGGAAACTCTTCATTATGTTTTATTCCAAGAAGCGATATGTTTTTCTCAATTTTCCCAAGTTAGTTAGTGCAATTCTGACGGTGGAGAAACTGCTTAACAATGAGTTAAATTTATTAACGACGATGGCGGAGGCGGGATAGAGGGAGAAATCACGTTCATCGTAACGAATTTTCGCTCGTGACATTTTTATAATTACTTTCTCAGAATATTCCCTAAACGATCGATCCCTTAAAAATCTGCGCCAACTCTAGGAGCACGAAATGGAATTTCGCTGTTTTTTTTTATATTGTAAAATATGACTGAAAATTGGTACTCGAGGACTTTATTTTATACAAAAATGTTATTTTATAATGTTGTGCCTTTAAAAGTAGACATTTACGGTTCAGGCTCTCGAAATGCATAAAAATACCAACCAACCGCATTGCCTCCGCTTAGTGACAGATGCCACCAAAGTTTGCTTGGTCCATTGTCTTCTTTATACGTTCCTTGTAAAGTCAAACAATCGCACACATAAAACTTTAAATGGACGTGAACTGCTGACAAATCGTCGGCAGTTCATATTAACTACGGGACGCCGATATAACTTAAAAATACCGACAAAAGAAACCTATGGACAACACATACTCCTTTTGATTTATTTTTATTTATAAATGCTTATAAATACTAACAAAATACAACAAATTTTTATAAATTTTACCATTGATTCTTTTTCAGGACACACGTCTCGTCAATTGATCATTAGCGAGGAGGTATGAAAGTAATTTAAAGCATCACTGTATTGATTTGCAAGCCACAGGATGCTGGTATCTGGTTTATTCAATAAATAATCATTACTTATCATGATAATAACAGTGAAACAACGACAAAAATGTGTAGTTGGTCTTTGTTTATAAATGACCATAAAAACTAATGAAATTACAAAAAATATTTTGCTTACGTTTAAAAAACAATTAGATTTTCTCTTTTTAAATAAAAACTATTTGATGTGATATAGACTTTTCACCCTGATAAGTGGCCATTTCGAGGCTACAAAATAAAACTAGATCACCCTCTAAAATCTGACTTTTCCCAAGGTGGCTCAGTCGGGCCGGATGCGTAATGTAATTAAGTTTTTAAACCAATCAAGTCTGTGAACAGTCCGGAAACTTTGGACAGGAGGGGGGGGCATTCTTTTTTGCAATTCAATCAGAACAAGACTTGGCTAATTGGTGAACTTAGCGACTAAGAACTTGCGACTCATTCCCCGATGCATTGAGAAGACCCCTCACTATGAAATGTGCGCCATATATTTAGTGATAAAATGGTAAACTTTTCTTAACTAATTACTGCAATTATTGAATTTTAAATGTGATTTAATAAATTATAAGGCAAACATAAAATAGTATTAAAAAGAACGACCTCGTGTTAAAAAATGACGACGTTCATTTTTTAATTATGTAATTTTTTTTAGGAATCACACCCTTAGTTTTTTTTTGAGTCTTTTCAGCAGGTTGGAAGGAGGGTTTGGAAGGAAATTATGAAAAATATACAATACTTCCTACCAATTGAGGAAAAAATATTTTTCGGATTTTTTTCTTGCAACTGGCGGAAATTAAACCTGCGTTGCGGGTCCACAGTTGGCTGTCTAACCAATTGCGCTACGACCCGTGTCATTTATTTTCGGCATTCCCGCCATTTATTTATTTATATAAAAGGCAATGTTCGAATGGTTCTCCTCGATGAACTCGATAACTACCGGACCAATTTACGTGCGGTTTTTAGATAAACGTACATCTTCGCCACGAGAAGGTTTAAAGTATATCTCATAAAATCTTCAATTTATTAAGTTCAAAAAAAGTTAGGAGCGTAAATGTTTTTTATCACCAGGATTGCATTTGCCGAGAATGCGCGTACAAAAAAAATGGACGGAAGTTATTTTTTTGGGTATAAAAAAGTTTGTTTTTGAATGTTAAAGACAGCATTCGTTTTTTATGGATCCCAATCAGATTATTTCATTGAATTTCTTATAATTTCTACCCATTTATTTCTTTTTACTGGATTTTTGGTTGTACTAAAATAATATCAACTGACATTCGATACATTTTTAAAAAAACGCATTCCTGACTAAAATGCATCCCTGAGCAGAGTTTGACATTTGCTAAATGAATTATTTATTTGAAAATAATTGATTATTTTATGTTTTGGGATTCAAACATAAACGAGTGCTTGGGTAGGTACCTACTTAAATGCAATATTAAATATCTACATTTTACTTTTAGATTTGGAATTCAATCATAAACAAGTACCTACTTACCGATGAAAAGTTACAGAATCTTTTTTACGTTTATCTGAACGGTTTTTACTAAAGATTTTCTAGTCAATTTTTGTTAGTATACTTATTTTTGTTAAAAATAAAGAGGAAACGCGGTCTGACTTTTTTTATTTATTTTTTTTTATTATTTTTTTATATTTTTTATTCATAAATTTTATAAAAAAGTACAATTTTTTTGTAAAATTCTAAACATTACTACTTTTACACATTTAGTAAATTTTATCACTGTAACTCTCCAAAAAAGAGACTAACTCTTGTGCTTAGAGTGACTTACACTGTTTTAGTTGTTTATTTATAAGAGTTTATATAATTTTAATATGAGTACATGAAAAGAAAAATAAAAACATAGGATATATAAAGAATAAACATAAAACAATTATACATTCATACTAATTAAAATTTAATACTGTTTTTACACGAGTTCAAAAAATTTCTTTAGATTAACTTTAAATTTATTTATCGATATATTATTTTTAATAGTTTTTAGTTAATTATGAAGATTATTATAATTTTTTACACATTTGAAGACAAAGCTATTTTGACCATGACTTGTATGGAATTTTGGAATTTTGATATTATGTTGGTATCTGAGTGACTTATTCATTTCAAATTCTTTTCTTTTTTCTTTTTTATATATTTGTATAACAGAATTCATTTTATAAAGAGTGTCCACTGTATGAACTTTAAATATTTTAAATAGACTTCATACAAACGTATTCACGTATTTTCTCTCTGAATTATGGCACTAGAGAAACTTTTTTTTTACAATAAAAACAACAACAACAACAAACTATCACGCTGCTTACCCGTAAGAGAAGGCAGAGAGAATAGAACGCCACATCACTCTATCTTTGGATTCTGATCTCGCTTCCTCTACATTCATAGATCTTCTCATACACGCGTGCCGATTATTCCGACTTTTGCCATATCCATCATCAAGTATTTGTTGGATTTGGTCATGCCATGTCTTTCACGGTGTTTCTCTATTTCTGCATCCATGAAAATTAGCATTGTATATATTTTTAGCCATCCTTTCGTTGTCTATTTGCTCTACATGTCCAAACCAGCGCAGATCTCTTTTTTACACATTATAGATATTTACAATAGGCGTGTTCCTATATTGTTTCGTTTTTTAAAAAATGCGCACACCTATTTATCAAAATTCTCTGTCCTCACAATTTATCTAAACCGAAACACAAAAATTATAATGTATACGTACATATCTAATTTAGACTAAATACAATAATTGATATCAAACTTTCGACTGTGTTCATTTCATTTATTTAGCAAGAACTCAAATCTAGCAATAGCAAAGCATTGCCGGGTTCAGCTTATATGTTATAAAATAGTGTTTTTTTTTAAAGAGAACATTACAATTGTACACCGCAAAAAGCGAACGAAATTGATATAATATCACTTTTTTTAAGCACAGAATGCCCGATGGCATTTTTTAAACCTATAGAATTTAAATGCGTTTACTTCAATATTCCTATTCTAAATTGTTTCCTATACATCTTGTAATAAATTAATCTTAGTAACTCCCTAGGTGGCAAAATCCAAAACTCAAATACAAAAAAATTAAATTGCTTTAAAAAATAAGTAAATATATTTTTTAATCTTCAGGCGTCACCTAGTATGTATTTAGGCGAAAAAACTCAGTCAGATTAATCTCACCAGCACGAATAAAGGTTTCAGCTCTTTAACTTCACAACAATCAACAGATGGATAAATTTAAGAAATGCGGATGTTCAAACATAAGCAGAATGATGAATATTGTACGGTTTGTAAAGTTACCACTTAAATCGTTTCGTTATCCAAGTGACTTGCTCTTCAAAGAATTCAGAGTACTGAATATTATTCAACTGTATATATTGAGATCGGAAGTGGTTACACACATAAATAGAGACATTTACCCAAGCGTCAACCACAACCATAATACAAGATACTCTAATATGGATCTGATACTAAGTGAAGGGGTCAACACTGTTCTGGCATCGAGACACTACGTCGAGAATTACGTAGGCAAAAAGGTCCATATCCTTTTCCCATAATCGTGGAAAGACGGGAGTGTTGTCAAGTTACGGAAGGTGTTGACCTCGCTCTTTCATGATATTGGTCATAGGGAGTCAGAAAAGTTGATGCATGCCACGGATTGAAGATTCTTACTGGATGTCGAAAATAAAATATAAAAAATAAGGAATAATTAAAAAAATATATATTAAAGATGACAACCATGAAGTTTCGCATATATAAATTGTTAATGTTTTTATGAATGTATGTATGTGTATGCGCATGGGTGTATGTACGTCTTGTACGTGTGCGTGTATGTACATGTGCATATATATGTACATATATATATGTGTGTATATATGTGTATATATGTATGTATATGTATCAAAATGTGTATACGAATAAGTTTATACTTTGTTTGTATGTGCTCTAGTTTAATTTGTTAACTATTATGATATATTAAAATGTAATTGCCTAGCTTAGAACGGGGTATGTGCCCTTGTTAGCTGGGCAAAGTGAACATGGAATTGTATTTTGATAAAGAATGTAAATAAATAAATAAATAAAAATGTAATTGCCTTGACTTCCATAATCCATTCTCTCTCTTTCTCTCTCCTTTCTTTTTTTAAGTTTAATTTATTGATTGAATAATTTCCGAACCCCAATTACATCATTTCTGTATGGGTTTTTTCATAATTACTCGATGTATTTTTTAAAATGATAAAAATTTCAATTTACATTTTGAATCTCTTTCAGTATTCAGTTCATTTGAATTCTACTACAAATTACATTGAACTTAGAAGGCTAATACACATCTTCTCATACGTTTTCAAGATATTCCAATTCAATGCATTCTATCAATAGAGCCCTTTAAGAAAGATGTGAAAAGTATCTTTCAAGATACGAATACGAGACACTATTGTATTATAGACGAAACTTGTTTTGAACGTCGAAGGAACATAGTGTCGAAGTATGTCTACAAAAGCAATTTTATGTATTTTTAAAAATGCAGTTGAAAGATGTATCAAATTACTCTGAATCAAATTAATAAACCAGTCATTGAAATCTCAACGGATATGAAGAAATAACTTCGAATATAAATACTAAATTTAATACTTTCATTAAAGTCTGCCCATTTTTTCCAACTTCCACTATAATGTTTTTTTTATTTCGTGGAATTTTTTTATTTTGTTTTTTTTTAAGAATCAACATTTTATTATTATTATTAGCTATTTCTTTACTTATGAAGGTTATCCATGTATATATCTATTATATTGAAGGGTCGCCTCAGCACCAGCACCAAAACTGTAACTCTCCAAAAAAAGAGATTAACTATTGTGCTTGGAGGGTGACTTATACCCGTATGCAGAGATGAACTTAGAATGTACTTTCCTCACCTTAAGTTTTGTCTCTGCATACGGGTATTACACTTTTATAGTTATTTATTTTTCAGAATTTATAAAATTTTGAATATTTGAGTACATGAAAAAAAAAATTAGAGAAAGTAAAAAAAAAACAGAAAATAATAATACATTTATACTTATTAAAATTGAATGCAGTTTTTACACTTTTTCAAAAAAATCTTTAAATTTACTTTAAATTAATTTATTAATATATTAGTTATAATCGCTTTTAGTTCATTGGAGAGATAATTTTAATTTTTCATTTACTTGATCATTTCATTTCAATATAAATATTTAAGGTGCTGGCTGAATGATAAATGGGTTCACTCGCAAGAGATCAAAGTCAGAATAGAAATGGCGCGATACTGTTTTTTCAGGATGCGTGACCTTCTTTGCAGTACAGACTTTAATTTAGACCTCCGAATGCGCATTGCTCGATGTTACCGTCTGCTCAGTACTTTTTTACGGCGTCAAAACGTGGACACTCACCCATAATTTTTCAAAAAAGATCTAAGCCTTTGAAATGTGGTGCTGCAGGAGGATATTAAAAATCTCCTGGGTGGATATATTCCAAAACGGTGATGTTCTCCGACGAATGAAAAAAGATAAAGAGGTACTGAAGACCATTAAGAAAAGAAAACTGGAGTACTTCGGGCATGTGATAAAAGGCGAAAAATATAACCTTTTACAAGTCATTCTACGGAGAAGGATTGAAGGGAGACGCAGTGCAGGTAGAAAGCGCATCTCTCGGCTTAAGAACTTGCGTGACTGGTTCCATTGCAGCACTCAGTCCTTGTTCAGGGCAGCTGCAAACAATGTAAGAATCGCAACGATGACTTCCAACCTCCATCGGGGAGAGAAACCATAAGAAGAAGAAGAAATAACATTTTATGTTTTATGAAAATAAGATGATCAGTCTCAGGAGCCTGTCCGGGGACTATGAAATATTCTAGCGTAAAAACAGCTTTTTAAATAAATATTTCATCGCAACTGTGTCGGGAATCAAACCCAAGACCTCTTGGGCGGTGGGCAAATGCACCGACCACTATACCACGAGCCGACAGTAAATCCATAGGAAAAACCAAGCTAAATTTGTTAAGTTATAATCAACTATTTATAAACAGTTTTCGTCGACTCATCATACTTAATTGGAAGCATTAGATTACGCTGTCCTCTGCATTGTACTAGACCAACTTAATTTTTCCACAATAATTACACACAGAATTAATTTATTAGACGTACCTGTACAAACTATAATAACTATTGCCAAGAAATACACACCTTTAGTAGTAGCGTGCATGCATATAAGAGATTTATGCATTCCATTTTTTTTTTAAACTTTTTCTTTTAGCTCATAACTATTATAATAATATGGTCTTTACTAAAAAAAATACACATATTATTACAATATTAATTATTATGTACATTAAAAAAATAAAAACATAAATTTTGTCCCCATAAACTATTGAATAATAGTTTGTCATCGGGTGTTCGGGCATTAGTTTCAAATAAGATTTAAAAGTAAAAGAGTACTGTCATAATTTTGAACAAATAAAAAAATTTACATATATTATATTGTATTAGATGCTTAAGTATTTAAAATAATATTAATAAGATAGACAGAAAAAAAATTATAATAGACCAAAATAAATCAAAAATTTCATTTGTATGTCTAAAAAACCAAAATTGAAAATTAAATTTACTTATTAAAATTAGGGTCTTATTTTTTGTATTTTTGTTTTGTATGTGAGTAATTTATGATAACTTTATTGGTCAATTTATTTATAATACTCGATCATTGTTTTTTTTCCGTACGACTGCATGTTGTCTAAAGTACCAATAAAAAAATAAATAAAGGTTAGTTTAATACTCGATTATTGTTTTTTTTTTCGACTTCATGTTGTATAAAGTATCAATAAAAAATCAAAATAAAGGTTAGTTTAAATGTTAGACCACGAAGTAAATGCTTTACATGTAAAAAAAAAATAATTACGTTCCACAAAAATTCATTTTTATGTTAAAGTCATTTATTTATTTAATTCTTCATAGGAATTCCTTTCGTCTCCGTTGCGATATTGGTCTCATTAGATAAATTTTATTATTATTTATGAAAACGTCATAAAAAATATCCGTTGATTATGACTACTTGTATCATTCTCATCAGCATGTTAAAGGTGCTAAATGTTAATATTTTTAGATTATGAATCATTATACACCAACAACAAACCATCATAGCGCTTCCCGTAAGGGTACGCAGAGATGATTCTCTGCCAACCCTTACGGGGAAACGGATGCAGAATCAGAGGAAGACCGAGAAACAGGGAAACACCACATCACTCTATATTTGCATACGGATCTCGCTTCCTCTGCATTAATACATCTTCTCATGCAAGCGAGCCAATTTTTCCGTCTTTTAACATGTCCGTCTTCAAGTATTTGTTGGATTAGGTCATGCCATGTCTTTCTCGGTCTTTTTCTATTTCTGCATCCATCAAAATTCGCATCGTAAATATTTTAGCTGTTATTTCGCTGTCCATTCGGTCTACATGTTCAATCAACGCTAAGCTCCTTTCTGATTTTTTCGATAATGCTCATCTTAGCCTTACATAACGTACGGATCTCAACATTTGTGCATCTATCGTACATAGTTTTACCACACATTTGCCCGAGAGATCACATTTCGACAGCATTTAGCCAAGTTTCATCCCTGTTTTTCCAAGTCCATACTTTGCTCCCGTACCAGGACTCGATTGTGAACTGCTAATTTTGCCTTTTGCAGTATCCTTTACGTTTTTAATTTGCATGCATGTTTGAAACCTATTTTCTTGTTACTTTTTTTACCGTTTTACCGGCTTTCACCAAATACGAATATATATTTTTTTAATTTCAATAATTTTATTTGTACCAAAAACATATTTTTTTACCGAATAAAAAGTATGTAAATAAATCTTGTAGAAAAATACTGTATTTTAATCTACTTGGAATTTTATCGAGATAGACACATCTTATCTCAATACAGATGAAGGTTTTTCCTTTTTTGAGAGAATTTCTTAAGAATAATGTATCTAGTATCTAACGTATCCTTTGTAAAACTTTTCCGATACGTTACTAATGAAATAAAAGGAGCAATTGTTTAATGGAATCAGTGTCTGTCACTTTTATAACTTTCTCGGTAGACAAGGGGAAAAAAGGAAAAGGATCTCAGGGTACGCCTTTTCAATATATTTCCTTCCCTAAAATAATTGCGAATGCAAATTGAGATTGATAGGTGAGTGATTGCAAAGTTTAGCGAGGATTTCAATTGCCGCCTTTGATTAATTCAGTTGTTTTCATTATTTACCGAAATTTAAATAATTTAAGTTATGTTGATGATTTAAAAACGGATTTGAAGACGAGTATACTTTTAAACGGTTGGTTGCTAACGTATTTTCAAACATACTAAATCAAAAAAAAATGTTTTTACGCTATATAAGTAATCTTAATTTTTTACCTGCGAGGCTTCTACTGAGGGAGTGCGACAAGGTTGAATCCAGTCCCCCTTGCTTTTCAACTTGTATTCTGACTATGTCTTTAATAAAGCGTTGAACAACAATGAAAGAGGCCTGAAGTTCAATGGAGTTGTAATCAACAATATCAGGTACGCCGACGACACTGTTTTGCTGGCAGATACCATTATCGATCTTCAGGAGCTGTTAAATAGTGTGGATGCATTTGGCAAACAACTGGGTTTAACAATTTATGTTGGCAAAACAAAATGGATAACATTTGGCCGACTTGATTACTCCGCATTTTTTTTCAAGTCAAAGGGTAGTGACATTGAAAAGGTGGACACATTTAAATACCTCGGCAGCATTTTAACAGAGACCCTTGACCCAGATATAAAAATTAAATGCAGAATTGAGACAGCAAGAGTTGCTTTCAATAAAATGAAATCCCTCTTCTGCAATGCTAATCTCAACTTGAAAACAAGGCAAAAATTTGTAAAATGTTATGTTATGTGTGGTCTGTATTGTTGTATGGCTGTTAAACTTGGACTCTGAAAGTGAATACTTTGAATAGGCTGGAGGCTTTTGAGATGTGGTTGCATCGCATAATGCTTAAGATATCTTGGACTGACCTGATAACAAACTCAAAAGTCTTAAGTCGAGCTAGAACAAACAGAGAACTCTTAACCACCATAAAATTTCGTAAAATTTCATATCTGGGGCATATAATGCGTGGAAAAAAGTACCGCCTGCTTCATTAAATTTTAAAGGTCAAGAATAAGGGTCACAGAGGGGCTAGAAGAAGACAGATGTTCTGGCTGCGAAATATACGAGACTGGACTGGCTTCAGGACTGTGGAGCTGATTTTCCGGGCAGCACAGAACAGAGAGACTTTTGCCAGAATGATTGCCAACGTTGGGGATACCTGACAGGGCATTACGAGAGGAAAAAAATGAGGCTACTGTCACAATAAACATACATTTTAAATTTTCAAACTTTGTCCGAACCAGGAACTATGAATACTCCAGTGTAAAAACATCTCTATAAATAAATATTTCCTGTCAAACATGTCGGGAAAAGAACCCGAGAACCCTTGCATGGTAGGCAAACACGCTGACCACTGCACTACGAGGCCGACAACTAAGTAGTTTGCACACAAATATAAAACCAACCTGCTGATACGATACGTGCTCTTAATAACTAACACTAACGTGCACTTAGCCTAATTGGTCTCTTGATGAAGAAACGGGTACGTCACGAAACCGGCAGACATATAAAAGTCGATACGTGTTTAATGGTTCTATACAATAGTTATTTAGTAACATTTTATATAAAGATGTATTTATATTGATCACGAGCATTAAATCAAAAGAGAGATATTTCTTGTTTCTATCCGGATAAACACGCAATACATTTGGACAAAGGTAAAGTAGAGTGACCATTGCATTTTTTCTTTGCTATTTAGAATTTTATATCAAATACGTTTTATATTTTCAGTTACACATTTTTTTGAACGATTTATAAACATGCACGATAAAAAAATCGCCGTTTGTTTGATTTTTTTAAAAATATTTTGAGTTGATCCCAATGTTATTCAGATGAACAAATAACAACAGAGATAGAGAACATTTAATGTAATTTTTTAATCTTAATGACTCCTTAGGGAGTGAAATACAGTATTTTGTCTACAAACATCAGAACAAACTCAAAATATTGTCACATTACAACAGAGATGAAGAACATTTAAGAGAAGGTAATATAGAAGTCAAGGCATCTACAGGGCTTATGACCTGTCAATGGCTGGTTTAAGTGGCCACTTTACACACTGTGTAACATTCACAATTCTGCCTATATTTGAACATCTATATTCCTTCAATTCTTTCATCTGTTGATGTTTGTGAAGTTAAAGAGCTGAAACCTTTATTTATGCGGGTGAGATTCATCTAATTGAATTATTTCACCTACATACTAGGCAACGCCTGAAAATATTATTTTTTCAATTTCTATACTTCTTCATGGACCAGGTGGTTTTATCAACAATATTTTGAGTTTGTCCAAATTTTTGTAGACAAGGACTGGATTCAACTCCTTGGGGAGCTGCTTACATGCTCTGTTGTAATGTGTTGATGTAAGCAGCTCCCCAAGGAGTTGAATCCAGTCCTTGTCTACAAAAATTTGGACAAACTCAAAATATTGTAGTAAAACAAACTGGTCCAAGAAGTTAAATATTATAACACTGTATTCAGGCGTTGCCTAGTACCTATGAAAAATAATTCGATCAAACAAATCTCTTCACAACAATAAAGGTTTCAGCTCTTTAACTTCACCTAAATCAACAGATAGAAAAATTAAAGAAAAATTGATGTTTAAACATAAGCAAAATGGTAAATGTTACACAGAGTGTAAAGTGGCCCCTTAAACCAGCAAACGACAGGTTATAAGCCCTGTAAATACCTAGACTTCCATATTCCCTTCTCTTAAATGTTCTCCATCTCTTTTGTAATTTGTTAATCCAATTAATTTTATTTTTGAAACAGTTTAATGAATAAGCTTCGTTGCTTAATGAATCCTTTTTTTCCAGCTTATGGTGACCAAACTAGGTACAATTTATGCCTCACTTCCAAAAGAACTTGCCCCCATTAACTGTAAAGTTCGTGTTAAATGGGGGCACTTATAATGCATTCTTAAATAAATATATACATAGATTGAGCGAATATTCGTACAAAGATACATTGCACATGCATATAGATACAAAAATACTTTTATTCAATTATTATTAACATTGAAAACAATACCCATAGTTTCCAATTCATTCTCAATACATTAAAAAATATACATTACAGA
The DNA here is from genome assembly GCF_059751315.1 of Micrasema longulum. Lineage (NCBI taxonomy): Eukaryota > Metazoa > Arthropoda > Insecta > Trichoptera > Brachycentridae > Micrasema > Micrasema longulum. Next base: position 270,340 of record NW_028278782.1, read on the forward strand.
TGAAATTTTTTTTTTAAAAAGTGTCATGTAAAATGAACGAACATATTTCAATTTTGAAATTGCTTTCCTAAGAGAAATCTCATTGTTATATATCGATTTTCAAGGCGATACAATTGAATAACACGATTGTTCTACCTACCGGCGTATCCATTGGCAGGTTGGTTCTGCATCGTGGTAAGTAAAATAACCTGTGTTGCCTTTGTCGAAGATAATTATCAGGAACAAACAGATCGGGTCCATTAAGAATATCTGAATTATATAGGCGACCACCAATCAGTTAAAAAAAATAACACCCAAATGAATATCCCTTCTCTTCATTAATGATTGGTAACCCAGCATTCCTAGTAAGAATTCGGTCGGAAAAAGCCACGGGTAATATTCCAACTTCCTGAGATACAGATAATGCAGAAATTTTTTCTACACTCTCTCTACCATTAAGGAGTATTTGGTTTCATTTAGAGACCAAATGTTAGAACTGAATTCCAAGCGACTTCTCACCAAGAAATCATACAATGTTTTCAGAACCTGAATATTTAAAAAAAATCTTGGCATTACTAAGAGCAAATCCAAGCAATTTAAGGAAGTTAGCATATTTAAATGATACAAAGATTAAATGACAACCTGGAGTCAAACAGCACCCCGAGATCCCTGGACGTTGAAGATCTTTCGAGTTTTACTTTATTCATGATATAGCGGAAGTAAATTATTTTGGACGCTCTTGTAAACGACATGATAAAACATTTAGAAACATTGAATAACAATATGTACAGTATATGACATTGTATAATATTTTTTATGTCACACTGAAGCTTCAACAGTCCAAAAGAGTAGGTATTTCACAAAAAAAATATATACACGATACTAATTCTAATGTTTTTATATATTATATTCAAACATATTACCGATATATTTGTATAACAGTTTTTTTACTGTCTAATGGTCACCCTAGTTAAGGGTCGTTCGTAGGTATAGGCTATGTAATCCACTTTGAAGGGGATTTGAATAGTAACAATTTATTGCTTTTCAAATGGAAATCCTAATAATACGTATGACTCAAGTCATAGGCTCTTAATCTCTAGAAAAATTACGAAATTTCATGTGAACTTAAAACGTTTAGGTCAAATATTGTAAAGATACATACGTTTATTCGTGAGAGTAATAAAAACGGTTTTTCAATTAAGTAAAATTAAATACCTGCTTTGGTATTTAAAACTTAAAAGAATATGCGAGACAATATTGAAAAATAGGTATTTTAACATCGTTTTTCTTTCACTCTCCCGCAAATGCCTTTTCGATAATGTGCGAAAAAGACAACTGCACGTAGGACCAATATTGGCTAACTAATATCGATAAAATCAATTTCGGTGTCCCATTTTCCGCTCCCCAAAACTAAATTGATTTGTTTCTTCTTTTTTTAAGGAATGGTGTCAGAATGAGTTTTTTTTTGTCGGTACTTTTTCGATTCTTCAAAATTATTTATAATGTTTATATACCGTACGTCCGAAGACGGCAAATAAAACTTGGCGCTTTTTGGGTTTTAAGATGGTCCTAGCTGTTAACAAAAAGCGCACTGTAGAAAAAAACGAATTTCATTCATTTTTGGAAAAGGTTGGAAATATTTGAAGAAAGGAAAGGAACACGGAAATGGACCTACCTGTAATACCATGAGAATATTTTTTTTTATTTTGGGCACTGGATAATGAAATTTACTATGAATTGTGTAAAGCTTTATGATAACTTTTACAACGACGCTCTACAAATCCTGGAATTTTTATCCAATCTTTAGTAATGTAAAAATTTTTGTTTGTTTTGTTCCAAATCAGTAGAAAAAAAAAGAATTTCATTCAGTTTTGTAAAAGGTTGGAAATATTTGAAGAAAGGAAAAGAACACGGAAATGGACCTACCTTTACTACGATGAGGATGTTCTTTAATTTTGAGCACTGGATGATGAAATTAACTGTGAATTGTGTAAAAATTTATGATTACTTTTACAACGACGCTCCACGAATTCAAGAATTTTTAAGCAATCTTAAGTGATGTCAAATTTTTTGTTTGTTCTGTTCCAAATCCAAATCTTCTGATTTTTTATTCCTTCTATATTGATGTGAGGTAGGTACCATAAATTTGGGTCAATGGAAGGATAGGAAAGAAAGGTAATCGGTCAGGAATAATATTGATAAATGCTGTTATCGACTAAATACTAGCTTCCATTAGAAACAATTGATATAAAAACAAAACAATAGAAAGAAGCCAACGGTAAATATCTATAGCGAGTACAAAATCATTGCTCTAGTGCCACAATCCAGGGTTAAATATGAGGATACGTTTGTATGAAGAAATGTGAGACCACGTTTCCTCTTAAGATCACCAATCATTCGTCATTCAACAAACGGAAAAAAATCCTCATATTTATTCATGCAATCATTATTATTATCTTCGATAATTTACTTAGCACAATTCCTTTGTTCATTATTAGAACGTATATTTATTTTTATTATATACGTTCGTTTAAAAAAAGAATTAAAACTTAAATTTGATATCATGAGATTATTCTAAATTATTTTGCAAAAATCTAAAATATTTATGTTTTTAATCGGTTTATTTATATTGAAAGTTAAAACCTTGTTATACGGTGAATAATTGTATATATGTACACACACACAAGTCAACCTAATTATAATTGCACATACCAGGAAACGAGCTTACTATGACCATTAATGTAAATTCTATCAAATTCAAATTACAAATCATATTACTGGGAATTATAATAAGTGGTGCCTACAAGTTTTCCCAGAAATTGGGCGTAGTAAAGAATTAATGGCATGTACAGGAACAAGAGTAAAGTTTACTTTTCCAGGACCGAATCGAATTCATTAAAAAAAAAAACTAGAACCGTTATCATAAATGACCAAAATTGGTAGTTACGGACTCATGGATCAGAAGTCTAAGGTTCAAACCCCGCGCTGCCACATCTTGATTCCCATTTTTTAAAAGATTTTTTTTTATTTGTTTCAAATGATTCAAATTTCTCTTCAAATTTTTTTCAAAAAAACCCACTTTTTTCCATTAAAAAGGTAAAATTTCTTTGATACGAGGCAAACTTATCTCCGCTCTAGTCAGAAACACTTGTCTAGAATTCTGCTAGTTCTATTTCACACAAAAAACTGTATTCTGTATCCGTCCAAACACGAAAAGGATTGTGGTCCAGTGGCTAGTGTCACGGACTTACGGATCAAAGGTACATTGTTCGAAATGATGCACAAAATGAAACCTGCGAAATTGTGGAAATCAAATAAAAAATACTAGGTTTCTGCATTAAATTTATTGTTATCTACTGTACTGTATTTATTTCTATCTACGGTAGGTAATTGCATTCATTTGTATTGGGGTTTGGGGACAAAGTGAATAAAAATAACGCAATTGCAACGACAAAATCTGCGAACCAGTAAAAGCCGCAAAGTTCGAGCGTCTACCTGTTATTTGGCGAGTGGCGCAATCAGATTTTTAGGCAATACTACAAAAATATTCTTTCGGTTCAAACCCAGAGACATTGAGTTTCTTTGACAAAATATGATTTATCATCTTTCAACCATACTACAAAATCTGTTAAATAGGGCCGTGTTAAAACACTTACAATACAAATATTTTTAATGGCGACATTCTCAGGAATTGAACCCAGGACCAGTAGGAAAACGGGCCAACTACTAGCCACCTAGTCAAAAACAGTCATCTAGAATTGAGGCTCTATTACACACACAGAACTGCATTAGATAGCAATCAAATTATTGCTTCGATTTTTTTTTGTGAAATTCTTCTGAATCCAATACTGGTATGGCAGTGTAAAATAAGGGAATTCGCTTTTCATTATCGACCACCTGCCTCGGGTTCTTCGGCGTACCTACTGCTTTTTATGGAGAACATCAAACGCTGGGAAAGCTATTTACTTTCGATAGTTTTTAATGGAACAGTAAAATGGGATTTGTTTAGTTCATCTGGAGAGATGGTATAGTTATAGGAAAGCAATGATGGGGGCTTTGTATCGATTTCCGATACATTCCTTACGCCCACAGACAACTCATTCCTTAAGTTGATGTACATTTTCTTCAACATATCCGAAATACAAAAATTATGTTTAATAAGAGTGAAATAGGCAAACATGGTAAACTACGGGTACGCCTACGTTTACCTACTTACCTACACAGTCATAAAATAAAATATTAAAATGTTTTAAAAATATATACGCCATAGAATTAAGAATAGTCCAAAAGGAGCGTAGAATCATATTTGAATACATCGAACTGTGCCTAATAATTCCACCACTTAGACACACTTTTTCCGCGCGCATACTTGAAGTCACCGAGTAATATTGCCAGATCGCGAAGAATATAACCATAACACAAATGTAAGGTAAAAAAAACAATTTGTTAATTTTTCTAAAATTGTATTGTGCACTCGGAAACATTGATTGACACAACAAAGCAAAAAAGTAAAGGGTCATTTGATAAGAGTCATTGAATTAATGAATTTCAAACCTAAAACATAAAACAAATTTTATTTTACATAAAACGGATATTTCTATATCGTGTTTAATAATATTTTATGTTTTAAAGATAGTGTCGATCAAATGTCTACCACGGCGTTGTTTAATCCGAGGTTCAATTTTTTTTCTCTCTTATTGTATGAGCAAAGTAGGATAAAAAAATTTACTACTCTGGCAACACTAACGAAATGTCCATTTTGTTTCTTCGACAATCTGACAGGTGGAAAAATAATTCAATTTTTAAGTAATGCATTTGTGACATACACAGTTATTTGATAATTACACATGGAATGTGATTGCATCCTGTTTCTTTAAGATCCTAGCAGTATTTCTACACTTTAAAAGGACACAACACGACATGGTTAAATTCGAATCAGGAGTTGCGTACTGAGCGACGTCTACAAAGAAACTAATGGGTCAAAACGTAAACCTACTTATTTGTGAGTAGTTTGGTCGCCTTCTGTTTGATGTGCGTATGCGGTTTCTGGACTATTATTTATTCTATGATATACGTTTAGAAGAAGTGAAGTTAACGATAAACAAACTATTTTTTATATAATATGCAATGAACACAAAATCAATCATACTAAATATGGGCCAAAACGCAAACTTAGCTGTGGGCATAATGCTCACAAGCACGTTAAATTCAAAATATGTTCTAATACTAAGGCAAAAAATATAAAATAAGTTTTTGCTGCTTACCGTATTGATGTGCCATGTATGATTTTTTTTTCATATATTTTTATGTTACCGATCCTACATTAAATTTGTGATGATATATTTAATTTTTCGTCCCTACTCAACACTGGATTTTTGGTCGCGTGGAGTTGGGATTTACGTCTCAAAAAATGCGTAATAAATTGTTTTTAAGTAAATTAATACGTAAAAATAAAACACTTTTTTAATATTGCTTAGTAAACCGAGTAAACAACTATTTTTTGTTGAATAGAAACTTAGTATTAAAAAAAATAATCTGATATAAATAACGGAGTCAGACGGATAGGACGCCGCGCCTCTTGAGGTATTGTTAACAAATCTATCAACAAAAACGTTTTTTTGTGCATCGTAAGAAATACCTTCACGCGTGTTCGCTAACCTACTGTATCTCCAAAGCTAGAGATGTTTTTACAACATAGAATGCAAAATCTCACGAATGAAGAAAAATACATGTGTGAAATTGTGTTATGGGATTGCATAACCACTGAAAAAAAAGGCTTGAAGTATTTTTAACTGGTACATCACATTGTATCTGAACGTAGTTATGCAGAAAGTGAGAAGACTGAATTATCAAATCTACACAACAGTTGGAATGTTTTTGACTTTGACAAATGATTTTTTGGTATTACAAACAAGAATCTTATTATGTATTCGAACAGAGTAAATAAATTTTAAAGTTCCGTAAGATTTTTCTAGTCCCGTGGGTGTTTTGTGATCGGCACTATTTTTAAAACATGATTTTTACAGTTTTTTGTGTGAAAGCGGTCTGGCTGTTTTTAGCAGAACGTATAATTGATCTTACTGCACTCGATAACACCAATATCTAATTTTTTCGAAATTGTGGACTGGCTGCTTTCTGCATAACTAAGTTCAATTGATTCACTAATTTTTCTCAATTTTTACTTGTCATCCTTTATAAAAACGTGTTTTTATTGTTTTGTTTGTATTTTTTTCAAAATGGTGAGTGCTTCGTATTTTTTCGAAAATATTATTTTCGTATTTTAATTAAGGATGTAATATCAAGATAGGAAGAAAATAGATATAATAATTTTACAGATATTCAATACAAAAATCCGGATGCGCGCTTTGCAAATGTCGCTGTATGTCACTGAATGTTCAATTAGCAATAGTCAAAACGAATATTTACGAATTATTGAGCATCGTTATTGAGTTTATTCATAATGATATATAAGGGTTATAATGCTGACTACATCGATTTCATCAATTTGTTCATGTTAAACATGGATATTGTTTTGGAGAAATCCAGAATTCGATGAAATGACTTTCATATCCAGTTTATGAGCATGACCATTGATTTTGAAAAAAATGTAAATCTTACAATAAATGAACCAATGTATTAAGATACTGATTATACAAATTAATGTAATAAATTATGAGAAACCACTTAGAGGAAGTAGATTATTTAGGCTTGCGTTGAACATTTGACGTTTGGATTTGCATCCGTCTTTCTCTGAGGTACAGATATGTTCATTTAAGTCTTAGATTCAAGACGTTGAACCCTCTTGGAGTAAATATATACGAGTAATGTTTAAGTATGTCGAAATGCTTGCAGACTGGCTAGATTTCCTCCCTAGGGAGTTATTCATATTTAAATTTATTTAATTTATGAGATTCATCCGGATGAAAGTGGCCACTTAAACCAGCCAATGACAGGTCATAAGCCCTGTAAATGCCTAGACTTCCAAATTCCCTTCTCAAAAATGTTTTCCCTCTCTGTTAAAATATTTTTTTACAAATACGAGTATATACGAAAAACGTCTCCGAGCAAACGTCGTGCGTTCTTGGTATCGAGTATTTTTTTCGTAATTTTGAGAACAGCATTATTTGTTTTTATGTTGAAATATTTCGATGTTAATTTTTTTATCAGCTGGCAAAGCTGCCATATTTTATCCAAACTTACCCGAACGGAGTAATAAAAACATCACTTAACTTGAGTTAAACTTTCTTAGTACAACAATGAAAGTAAGAATGTTCCCAGGATCGCAGAAGATCCACCCGGTATTGTTTCTCTAAGACTTTTGATTATTCCGCGGTCCCAGTAATAAATAAATGTCTGAAACTTACTCCGCACGGCTGAAATATAAGTACCAGGGTCCCAGAAGGATTTGCATGTGGCGGAGTAAGTATGGTAAAGTGACTTTATGAAATGGTATATCGTGTCACATGTGTTAGTCACTTAATTAGAAACACACAAATCCTCGTTATTCGGCTTTGCCATAGGCGTTACCAAACAATACTAATTTAATCAACTATTTTTTTAAATTCTTTAGTAAAAGTATTTTAGATTTATTTAGAAAGCATCAAAAAATCCTAAATGATACTTTCAGAAGAAAAAAATACAGACATGTTTTGTAATGTTTTATAAGAAATACTTCCGTTTTCAAGTTTCTATTACTATCAGGTAACGTAAACTTATTTTTCTCTGTCCACGCAGATGAAAAAAAAAGTTCTGTGTGTGAAATAGAACCAGAACCCTAACCGAATATTTTAGACTAAATAGCTGCTATCAGATAAAAATCCTGAATAAGGAAATCAAATGGAGATATGTCCACGTCGTTGTGCAGTAGTTGACGTGCTCGTCTACCATTCTTGAGGTTCTTGGTTTGAGTATTGAAATGTGGACGTGAAATATATATTTTTTTTTTTAACTGAAATATTTCTTTGTTCGTTGACTGGCACTCAATGCGTGAGACTGATCACATTAGCTTCATATAACTTATAATCAAAATACGCTGCACTTGGTTTACCAATGCAGTATTCTATGCACTACTGGGTGCGGAAAGTGGAACGACAATAATGATGAATGCTTTTTTAATATTAAAAAAAATAATCGTTTGTTTGTTTGCATAAAAAAAATGTTAGTTTATATATGAATATCAAATTGATTTACATTTTCTCAAGCATATATTTTTCTATAAAAAAATATACAGTCGTTATAAAATTGTCAAATTAAAACTAAGTTATGACTCTTCAAAGTTAAAGCCATTAAATTAACATTGGATTATAAATTGAATAGTAAACTATAAGCCCTGTAAATGCCTAGACTTCCAAATTCCCTTCTCAAAAATGTTTTCCCTCTCTGTTAAAATATTTTTTTACAAATACGAGTATATACGAAAAACGTCTCCGAGCAAACGTCGTGCGTTCTTGGTATCGAGTATTTTTTTCGTAATTTTGAGAACAGCATTATTTGTTTTTATGTTGAAATATTTCGATGTTAATTTTTTTATCAGCTGGCAAAGCTGCCATATTTTATCCAAACTTACCCGAACGGAGTAATAAAAACATCACTTAACTTGAGTTAAACTTTCTTAGTACAACAATGAAAGTAAGAATGTTCCCAGGATCGCAGAAGATCCACCCGGTATTGTTTCTCTAAGACTTTTGATTATTCCGCGGTCCCAGTAATAAATAAATGTCTGAAACTTACTCCGCACGGCTGAAATATAAGTACCAGGGTCCCAGAAGGATTTGCATGTGGCGGAGTAAGTATGGTAAAGTGACTTTATGAAATGGTATATCGTGTCACATGTGTTAGTCACTTAATTAGAAACACACAAATCCTCGTTATTCGGCTTTGCCATAGGCGTTACCAAACAATACTAATTTAATCAACTATTTTTTTAAATTCTTTAGTAAAAGTATTTTAGATTTATTTAGAAAGCATCAAAAAATCCTAAATGATACTTTCAGAAGAAAAAAATACAGACATGTTTTGTAATGTTTTATAAGAAATACTTCCGTTTTCAAGTTTCTATTACTATCAGGTAACGTAAACTTATTTTTCTCTGTCCACGCAGATGAAAAAAAAAGTTCTGTGTGTGAAATAGAACCAGAACCCTAACCGAATATTTTAGACTAAATAGCTGCTATCAGATAAAAATCCTGAATAAGGAAATCAAATGGAGATATGTCCACGTCGTTGTGCAGTAGTTGACGTGCTCGTCTACCATTCTTGAGGTTCTTGGTTTGAGTATTGAAATGTGGACGTGAAATATATATTTTTTTTTTTAACTGAAATATTTCTTTGTTCGTTGACTGGCACTCAATGCGTGAGACTGATCACATTAGCTTCATATAACTTATAATCAAAATACGCTGCACTTGGTTTACCAATGCAGTATTCTATGCACTACTGGGTGCGGAAAGTGGAACGACAATAATGATGAATGCTTTTTTAATATTAAAAAAAATAATCGTTTGTTTGTTTGCATAAAAAAAATGTTAGTTTATATATGAATATCAAATTGATTTACATTTTCTCAAGCATATATTTTTCTATAAAAAAATATACAGTCGTTATAAAATTGTCAAATTAAAACTAAGTTATGACTCTTCAAAGTTAAAGCCATTAAATTAACATTGGATTATAAATTGAATAGTAAACTATAAGAAAAATAATACACCAAGTTCTTTAGTTTCCTGTACAAATTTCCCTCCCTTAATCCCTCACTTTTCTCATTCGTTTGCAATCCGATCCGACGTAAAAGTTATCCGTTGGGTGTAAAATAAGGCAAGTCAAATAGCCGCTGCATCCGTAAATCCAAATCCTCTCCCGTATTGCATTCTTTAAGTAATCCCGGGAATGATACAGGACCACCTGGGATCTGAAATGGACGAGAACTTCGGTATACTGAGAATTTACTTTCCCACATATTTTCTCCATAATAAAAAATAAATATTTTTTACGGTGCATTTCACAAAAAGTTTGAATATAATGGTAATATTATATATTTTTTTCCTGTAAAAGGTCAAAGGTTGCAAATCCGATTTTACCAAAAAAACAACAAACAAATATTTTCTCTAAAAATATAGAACTTGTTTTTTCGACTCCTTCCTCTTCCCATTTGCCATACTTTCCTTTTTTGTTATCATTTGTTTAACTATAATTTTAAATGCACATACTTGTTATAATTGTTTACATATGTCCTGATTAGTAACATAAATCATTTACTAGTTATTTTATTAGGTTATTTTTTATTATTTTAGTTTTACCCGGCTTACCGCCTTTCATTGAATTCGTGAATCACTCCACTTAAAAATGTCAACAATATTCCCAAATGTATTAGCAAAAATTACCAACATATTAGTAAAGTTATTGTTATTGATGTTGGTTCGGCAGTTTTCTTCAACAAATAACATTAGTTGCCTTTTACGTCTTTGTGGTACATGAAACCTTATTAATTATACAATTTCTGGGCAATCGAATAGACAGATGAATATTTTATTCAGTAACATTGAACTGATCATATCTCTTCTGTCATTTAATGAAGGTAATTCTAGTTTTCCTTGTAATTTTTGTAAAGTTAACCATACATATTGGAATATTGAGCTTTAAGTTAATGTGTCTTAGAATTTTTTTCTGTATCGATTCAAGAAGTTTAATGTGGATCACTTAGACCAGCCAATGAAACGTCATTAGCTTTGTAAATGCCTAGATTTCCACATTCCCCGATAGTTTCGTCTTATTTGAAATATCAAGTGATATTTCCTTCGTTTCTATCAAGATATTGATATCTTACCAAATTTATATTTTTACTAACAGTGCTGCAGAACAATGTTTATTTATTATATTGTGGGGATACTGGAAAAAAACGCTAACTCGAAAATACACGGATTTGACTAACTGATGCAGTTTTGTAAAAAATTTAACGCTCTACAAACTGGCAAAATACACTAAGTCATATTCAATTTCATTTATCTGTAGTTTTAAAAATAAATTTATGGTTAAGTCGTGTATCCGGTATTTCATTCAGGCTTAAAGCTTTAAATAATTTAATATTTACTGAATGTATAATTAAAAAACGGAAAAATTAAAAATATGTTCTTAAATGAGCACTTATCACTTTACCATAAGATATAAAAGAGTAAAATTGGAACAAAACTTGAATGCTTGGTTTCTCAAAACAGGGATTTGAGAGTTAAATTTTTTGCCAGTACCCCCGCGATATCATGTTAAAATTTTAGTTACCAACTGAGACCTTTCGGTATGGCACACTTAAAAAAAAAAGTTTGTTTTTTTCACGTACATACATAGAAAATTATAATATATTTGTGGTAAATTAGATTTTTTTTTATTTAAAGATCTTTCGTGCTAACTCTTAAAAAACAGTGGTAAATAATCCCTTTGCGCGTGGTGATGTAAAATCGTGTTACCACTAGTAAAAGACGAAATATTCTAAGGTTCATCATCATCATTCCCTTTCCGCATCTAATGGTACATAGTACATAGAGCATTGCATTGGTAAACCAATCGCAGCGTATCTTAATCAGTTTTTTGTTCCATGAAGTTAAGATGATCAGTCTAACGCTTCAGGTACCCGTCCAGGAACTATAAAATATTCCACCGTGAAAATACTCTTTTCAATAAGAATATCAAATCAACCATGTCTGAAATCGAACCCGAGACCTCTTGTATGGTAGGCAGACGCGCTGACCATTACACCACGAGGCAGACTATAAAGTTCTAAAGTTCAGACATTTGGAAAAAATAAAAATGGAGACATACTGTTTAATAATTCCTTTTCCATAATTTATGCAAATAAACATATAATTTAGCCCTGTTATAGCAAAATAAATTAAAAATCATAAATACGCTGCGCATATTACGCGCGTGCATCCCCCGTCACTGTCATCAACCGACTGAAGACTGAATCTGTTTTACACAACTTCCGCCACAGAACAGCGTCTCTGTCTTCCTTTTTATAAGTTATATCTTCGTGCTTTCTCTTATACAGGTGTTTTGCTGAATATTAATAAGCGGACATTCATTCTTCGTGTGGCAAAGATAAATAAATTTTGAATTAATATCCAGCATAGTTATACAAATTTTACTTTCCAAAACCAGTATGAATATATTCATTTGAAGATTACAAAAAACACTTGTTCATAATTTGAAAAAAATAAGACAGGAATATTAAGTCTTGTATCGTATGTCGACTGGTCTAACATCACCAGCCACAGAAGAGTTTTCGAGGGATTATTGAACTCACTTGGGAGTACGCGATTGTATATTCTCTGAAATAATTTTTGATTCGTGGAAAGACCAGAAAACTAAGTTTATAATCTTGTGTTGTAAGTATAGGAATCCTTTTATTCTGTATTTCGGATCAACAAAGTGATCAACAAGTCACGAAGTTATTTTACTAGCAGGACATTACAGAATTTCCAATATGCACATATTTTTAATTATTTTTAATAAATTTCAACCTAAGATTATTGAACTCCTGTTGACTTTGCAGTTTTACGAATATAATACAGTTTACATAAAAAGTTATAAGTCTCGAGTACCCGAAGTACTTTCCTCACAATATACGTTCTTTACAGAAGTGCTCAGTATAGAATTACATACAGCAACTCCCCTATCAAGTGATATTAGACGAATGTTTGCGACTGACTCAATTCAATAAAGCATTTTGTTGATACCTTTTCTGACGCGATCACATCCACGGTATCAAATTTCTGAGCATGTTCAAATTATAAAAGACAATATTACCATATTGCGCGGAGAATAATGCTATCCGTTAAAGGGGTTTTCTAAAAGATCATTAAAACAAAATATTAGGAAATATTTGTGTATCTTGTGGTAGAAGAATTCGTGTATCTGGGAAGCATGTTTTCAAGAGATGGAAGAGTAGAAAAGATAGATGTTGAAAGAAGATAAAATGCGGGCAACGGAATGAACGGAGCACTAAGCGCAGTAATTTCTAATAAAAATATGTCAATCGAAGCTAAACTGGCAGTGCACAACGGAGTTTTAGTCCCAACACTTATGTATGGAACTGGCAGAGGAAGGATGAAAGCCGAGTGAACGCGGTTGAAATGCAATCTCTTAGAAGAATGTGTAGGAAATCAATGTATGACAGGGTTACAAATGATGAAATCAGTCCAGAGTGTAAATCTGAGTCAAGTTTAATTGATAAGATTAAGAAAGGGTCTCTGAGATGGTTTGGTCACGTTGAACGAATGGACGACAAAATAATGGTAAAACAAGTATATATGGCTAAAATGAACGGCAACGTGAGACGAGGACGACCAAGGAAGACGTGGCATGATCAGATAAACCAAAATCTTAAGTCTGGTCATTTCAAAAGCAGACAGAACCGAAGGGCATGTATGACAAGATGTACGACAAGATGTATGAATGTGGAAGAAGCTAGGAATGTATGCCAAGATAGACGTGTGTGGCGGTCCATTCTCTCTGCCTACCTCTACGGGGAAATGGCGTGATGGTAGTAGTAGTAGTAGTAGGAAATATGTTATTCGACAAAAAGGCATAAGCAGTAATATTATTATTTAAAAGCATGTCAAAGTCAATCCTCAATTACACGGATTCATAATCATAATTAAATGATAGGCTTTAAAATAAGTATTATGAAAATGTTTAAAAAAAATAGCAATAATAAAAAAGGCAAACGAAATCAATTAAACTCCATTAAAACACACTTAAAGAGCGATTTTTCTTTCCAAAGCGGTTTGATTATAAAATAGATATTTCAGTTTTATAATGATATTACGAAAAGACGTAAAAATATTTAAATTAATAATTAAGAATTTAAATAATTCAAAATAAATTATTTTAATATTTAAAATTTTAATAAATAGTTTTAGTAAATAAAATTTACAGCTTTGCTTTTTTGAATTAATAATTTAATTTTAAAAAAATAATGTGAACTTTTGATTTCTTTTTAGATGGCATTTCCATCAAATCTTGTTTATTTACTATGAGGAAGTTTTTTTTTTCAATGAGCGTTGATTTCCTTTCAATACTTGTTTTTGCATATTGTATTTATTATTGTCTGCATGCTGTATTCATTTTTAAACTGTGTTTTTGTTTATTTTTATTTTTTTGGGTGGTTTTTTGACAGATAAATTAAAAATTTTGAACTGAAAAGCGGTAAAGTTCATTAACACTTTTGATTTGTTTAAACGTATTTACTTAATCATTTATTCCCCGAGATCCAGACATTTTTGGTTTTAATCTACAAATTATGACAAGAATATTAAGGATTTGGGTGAAACGTTCCGCCTTTGTTCCACGAGTACCCTGACAGTCCTTATACCTCTCCCGTCTTAATTTATCCCACATTTTATTCAAATTAGTAGCGTTCTGTAGACTTCACTTCGGTTTGATTGCAAGGGAACAACAATAGACTTTATCCCCTCCCCTTTTCCTCCCCTTCCCACCCTTTCCTCTCCATTCTGCGCACTTAGCCATCAACAAGTCATGCCTGTATTATGTATGCACAAAACACACTCCTATAGATGAACCGCATTCCCAATATAGCAACCTCATTGTCTTAAAGGAGGAGAAATATTGGAACCCCTTTAATTTTCTCTGCTTAGTAAATGATTTGGCATACTCGCAGTAACACATGCTACCCTGGTTGGTAGCTTACGATTTGGTTTAGACTTTTTGGTCGTAGGTACTGGCAAACTTATTTTTCAGATTGTTAGTGTCCAAAATTATTTTGAAAGAAAATACAAAATAAACAAGTGGTTAAGCAAATATTATTCTTAAATAAACAACCTGGCTCATACCGGTATGAACTCAGATGTACGCGTTTTTTTGTAATTTTATCGATCAGTTGGATTTTATTTTGACTTTCATGCAGCAATTTATCTGTTGTTCTTATTCTTAAAAGTGGGGGTTAGTGCTATACAAGCTCCTGACGTCACTGAAGATCTATTGTGATCATGTAAATAGTGCTTGACCTCCAAGTCCAGGTCTTTAAAGAGCCTGGCTACTGTGTGGAAGGCGAGAGTTCTCGTTTTGCTTAATTTAATTCATCTTTTATTTCCAATTATTATTTACAATAAGATTACCAATAAAAAAAACTTTAAGATAAACAAATTTGAGCGCACTTGGTAAGACGGCCAGCCCGTTGCGGGTTTGATTTTGGCCAGTATTGTAGTGTATTTTTTATAACTTCCTTCCATCCTTTATTTACCATATGCTAACAATATTCTAAAAAAAATGCTTATAAAAACAAAAAAACATCAGTAAGGGGAAAAACCTCCACAAAAACAATAAAAAATATTGATTATGTGGTTTACTAATAAAAACTTGATTAATTATTCTATTTAAATCGAATTTCGGGCAGCTGTAAACCTACTTGATTAAGAAATTTAATAAAAGCATACCTTTCTTTGATGTTGGTACATAATACCGACTGATAAAATCGTCGGGTAATTAACCATAACTAGGTAACTCCAAATTTAGCATTTTTAAGTTAACCGCTAAAAACATATTTTTTTTATTTTTCTCCCTGAATGTTACAAATAAATAAGTCGTTCATTTAAATCATTATGATATTATTTAAATGCGTCATGACTTATCTATTCGTGGAATTCATGGAAGAAGACACAAACGTGTGTTTTAGTGGCTAAATCAAAAATTTTGATTTTGAATTCAGACCATTCGGCATCTTAGCTTTCCTACGCTCATAAGATAAACTCACATGTTTATGTGTTAGCCGTAGGAAAAGTTAAAAGGCGAGATGTTTACCGAGTTGAAGTAATAACCCCACGAAATCATCATTCAGTTTTTTAAGTAGATTCTAAAAATACGACTTTGTTTTTAACCACCTTTCTTCTTTTTTTACCGACCGGTTTCAAAGATACACCAGCTTCTTTATCAAGTTTGTGTTGTCTTGAAACTGAAAAACAAGTACCTAAAAACAAAACTGTTTTATTAAAATTTAATTATAATGAATAACAACAAAAATATTGCTTCAAATATAAATTAACATTCGAATCATTTAATATGTTCAAAGTTTTTGGTTTTGGTCTATAAACAATTTAGTTAGAATCGTGGATCCGACATCTGATAAATGAGGCATCAGATGTTTTTGTCTTTTTGTAAAATTTTATTTTTTGATATAAAACTTAAATAAAATACGTATTGAAAAAAAAAACTTTGAGTAAATTGATTATTGGTTACCCACTCACATAATTTATTATTTGATTTGATATCCCTCCCGATTTGGGCGGTGGCGTCAGCTAATTGATTTTAAAATGAATTGAGATTTTGCTTTGCAACTTGAGGAGAAATAATATGTACCCCTACGTTTATTATAATTTGATTTACACATATATGTTTGGAAGTGTTAGTATTCACCATAAAGGCAAATATCATCCCCTCTACGGTGACATCAGTACACCATATTTCAATTTGGGTTGATGGTAAACATCTCCAGAGCACTTGACGTAAGATGATAAGATTTAAATTAACATTAACAATACTGTTAAGTAATAATTGCATTCCTCACCTTTCAATTTTAATCAATTTACGTCTGCCAAAAGTCTAATTTTACCTAAAATCAGAAATAGTTATGGACACTTACATTTGATTACATATTTTATAATTATTTCATACTCAACCAAATGACTTTGGAATGTTTTTTTATCATATAGCTGAAGAGAAACTGCTTATATTGATTAATAATTAATAGTTTTGGAGCGCAAAAGATTATTTGTACCTCGCAACTATTTAAGGGTTAGGCAACACAGACCATTTGTTTTTTCTGAGTGTGGGACAAATTTACTGTTTCTGATGCCTCTGAGGAGAATGATTGGTCTTTTGAACAGCCTACCGAGAGAAGTGGAACTTTTATATGCTGGGATAACCAGTTTCAGACTCTTCCTCTCTAAATATGTAGCATAATGTGTATTTGTGACTTATTTGTCTTTGTTTACTATTTTTTTTAATGGACTATATGTTGTACTTTTTTTAAAAATATGTTTTTGTAATAACCTAATAATATAATTTAAGTACATTTTAATTGGCAGTAGTACTGTATTTTACATTAAAAAAAAATACATCACTTTATCGTTTTAAAATATGTTTTTAATATTTATTAATATTCGGTAGTAATATTTTTTAAGTCTGTATTCTTTCATTTTCTAATTAAAATGCTTAAAAATGTATAATTCACGACAATTTTTCTGTATATTAATTGACCAAAATTTTCCCTTATTTTACGTTTTCGTTAAATAATGTAGGTACCTATATGAATGTTTTCTCTTTTTAAATAGACTCTTAAACTCTTTGACTAAAAAACTTTGGCATTGTTTACCAAAAACTGTACTCTGCTATGGACTTTTTTCAATGCGCCAAACAAGAACGTTTTTAACCATCCTTGGTAGTTAAGGTCGGAAGGGGCGATGTCTTTATAATATGAAAAGGCATTTTAATAAAAGAAACTAAATAAATAGTTACCAAATAATTTGAGCACTTAATGATTTCTTGTATCTCTACTTTTTTTTATAAATTACTAAAAAATACTTTAACTATACCATAAGTTAATATTATAACATAAGTACCTAAAATTATAAAATTTGCTTTTCACTATTAAGTTGGAAAAAACAGAAGTCTACTATTACTTAAACATCAAAAACGACTAATGAAAACAAAGTTTATGACTTATAATTAGGATTATTTGTTTAACATCGCGTAAGAATTAATTAAGCGATTTCTCGAATAAAATAAATAAATTAAAACCAAACAACTACTAAAATTTCACCCAATGTACATTTGGACAATAAAGGTTCTTTCAAAGACAAATAAATACACAGTTTCACAGATTTGCATAATTCAGATATAAAAGCTCACTGAGGAAGAACAATAGAAACAGCAAGCTTTTCTTCACCTAACACCAAATTATCAATTCCAGCGAAAGTTTTAAACAGTTACTGCGATACATTCTTAAGGTGGATGTATAAAAGCAATTAGTGTGATTGTAGCAACTAAACTAAGTACCAGATTTATTTCAGACAACTCGAGTTTGAGCAAAGAATGTTTTAGAAACAATCCGAACTAGCCGGGGTTCAAGATATTTACTCTGTAGAAACAAATATAAATACAGAATAAATTCAAGGAGGGATGCGAACTATTCTCATCATTACCGAAATGTTTTAAAGTTTTCTGAAGCGTTCGCGTTTCGGGAAAGGTGTATTTTAGATCTGTAGAATAAAGGAACGGTGCTTTAATGGATAAATTAAAAAATCTATGCAGTGCATTAAATATACGAGTAAATAATATTGTAAACGTATAATCTCGATTTGTTTCTTATAAGTTTTTCATAAGGAAATTGACAAATAAACAAACTGAAAAGAAAATCTTAAACTTTTAAATTATATTTATTTATCTTTACTTCACATTTGTACATTGGCGAAATTGTCCAATAATTTTTTGATCAAACTATCTAATAAAATAAAATATGGTAATTATTTTTTAGTGAAAAAATTCGTTTTATTACTTTTCAAATATAGCTTATTTTTTATGTTTTGTTATTTACATTTGGTTCAGTTTTTATTATTAAAAATATTTATATTTATTTATTTTATTTTATTTTTTAGCCAAATATTATAATGTAAAATCACATTTTTTTTTTTTATATTTTATATGAACCATGTCGGAAATCAAACCCGAGACCTCTTACGTGGTAGGCAAACGCGCACACCACTACACCACAAGGTCGACATAAAAAGGAAATACGAGTACTATTTTTCAGATCGCATTTTGTGATCGAATTTTTTTTTTTTAAAGTTCACGGGTATCATGAAATGTGAACAGGTAAATGTAGCCGGTATACGTTTAATTATTAATATGCGATATGTAACTCAAAGCAAGATTTGCAGTCACTTGTGTCCCAGCTGACTGGATCGCATAGCAACAAATTCATATCTCCTCACACTTTATCCACCCCCGGTAGATTTACATCCCAGCAACTGTATATTTATTTGTTCGTGTGGAGCACGAACCCCACGTACTCACATGAAACTGATTAGAATTCCTCGCAGTCGAAATGTGGTCGCATAAATATATGTGCTCCCGCAAATATAACTAGAAATTAATCAATTATCATACATTAAGAGTAGTAATTGCTAATGAAACCATATTACTGCGTCTTTGAAGTGAAATGTGATTTCAAACAGCGCACAACAAAGAGCATATTTCATTGTTTTGAGATGAAAATAATATTAATCATTCAAACATCTTGGCACATCCATTTTCAAATAAAATATGTCTAAAGGCAAATTCGACTTTATATGGCGTGCTGATATTGACGTTTGGCAATATAGTGACTGTTACGTGTATTTTTATGATATTCAAGGGTAATTTTGTGTGTTACGCCTGTATTTCAGAACAGCTTTTATAATAAGCAAAAACTCACCTCCGTCATTATTTTTCATATTTATATTGAAAATAATTTAAAATGTGATGTTTTAAAAAAACCTTACTGAAAATAAAAGTAATTAATTATATGTTACAGAACACGCGGATGAAGAATACAGTTCTGTTTGTGAAATAAAACCATAACCCGAAATGAATATTTTTTGCCTCGACGGCTACTCAGACAAAAATCCTAAAAAGGTAACTCACGCGAGAATAAATCCGCCTCGTTGTGTAGTGGTTGACGTGTTCGCGCACCATGTTTGTGGTTCTAGGTTTTATTCCTGCCAGGATGAGCGTAAAATGTTGATTTTAAAGCTGGTTTTCCTTTCAATAAGTTGAATATATGTATGAATGCAGGATGTTCGAACATGGGCAAAATAGTGAAATTTTACTCCGTGTGTAAAGTGACCACTTAAACATGCCTATTTTCTACGTTTTCTTCTCAAACACTTTTATTAAATCCAGTATCTGTCTATGAAGATTTAGACGTACTAAAAATTTCTTTTAATTAAATCAGATATTAAATATGCGTCTGGTTTGTTTTCACTTTTAACAAGGTAATAATGTACTGTTTAGTTAATCTAAAGGACGTAATTATTTCTAGTCGGTCCTCCGGTGGTAATATTTCACCTTGAGAGTCTCTTGAGGGTACCTCGCAGTACAATGTACGCCATAACTTGTGAAGCAGACATGCTTTCTACAGAGCTTCTATTTTATCAAAATCTTAACTAATTACTTAACTTCATATAAGCATGAGTGTTAAACATTAATTAATCGATTACCTGGTGTTAAATTCTAACAACTTTGGTACATTTAACTACAGTTATAAGTTGTACGGTATCTTTTTTTTTTTAATTGGTAAGTCACATATTTTTCGCGAGCTTTTCCATTAAAAAAAATAAAACATATTATAAGGTTTATGTTATTCAAAATAAACAAACAAAAAATCGAAATGGAAAAAAATGTATAAATAAAACCAAAAAACAATAATGGGATTCAAACACAAAATGACTAAATGATCGAATAAAATAATCTACTGTTAGCCTTTTTTAAAGTTTTGATATAAGATAGCAAAAAATATCAATAGAGCTAAATTCATTGACAAGTTTATGAAATCACTGAAAAGGCGAGTGAATATAATGATTGGTACTAGATTTGGGCATATAATACAGCGCTGTCTGTATTTGATGAGTACCTACAAGTTATACGATATTAAAAGCGATGAGATTTGTTAAATCAAGGACTTTTGTGAAATAAAAGAGCTTTTAGCCAGTTTAGGTTTCAGCTCTAAAAGTCAACCAATCGAACAGTTGAGAAAAGTTGATGTTTAAAAATAGGCAAAATGGTAATAATTACATAGTGTGAAAAGCGGCCATTTAAAACAACTAATAACATGTGTTTATAAAACATGAACCCATTCAAATATCTGGACTTCCTTTTTTTTCTCAAAAATGTTTTCCCTCTCTGCTGCAATAAATTAAAATAATATTGTACATACTATTTTGTATTTTCTGCTAAAATGTTATTTTTTTGTGTGCAAAATCACAATAAAAACATATGGATGTCAGTAAAATAAAAAAGCACCTTGCTAATTAAAACGTATTTCACAATATTTTGGGTGTTTTATATTTTTAGACTGATACAGGAATTTAATTCACTTGTGGTGTTATTTAAAGACCTATTATATTTAATCTGAATAGGATTTCACATAAAAATTTCATCAAATAAAAAACAGATGTCACTTTAGAAATATCATGATAATGTAAAATCCGGTGTACTTCCGAAAATACTAGAAATCAGGAAATCAGAAACATTAAGCAAAATGACGAATGTTGCACGGTGTGTAAAATGATCACTCATCTAGCTTATTGATTTATTTATTTATATTTTTATTTATTTATTTATTTATTTATTTATTTATTTATTTATTTATTTATTTATTTATTTATTTATTTATTTATTTATTTATTTATTTATTTATTTATTTATTTATTTATTTATTTATTTGTTTATTTATTTATTTATTTATTTATTTATTTATTTATTTATTTATTTATTTATTTATTTATTTATTTATTTGTTTATTTGTTTATTTATTTATTTATTTATTTATTTATTTATTTATTTATTTATTTATTTATTTATTTATTTATTTATTTATTTATTTATTTATTTATTTATTTATTTATTTATTTATTTATTTATTTATTTATTTGTTTATTTATTTATTTATTTATTTATTTATTTATTTATTTATTTATTTATTTATTTATTTATTTATTTATTTGTTTATTTGTTTATTTATTTATTTATTTATTTATTTATTTATTTATTTATTTATTTATTTATTTATTTATTTATTTATTTATTTATTTATTTATTTATTTATTTATTTATTTATTTATTTATTTATTTAGTTATTTATTTATTCTTTTTTATTTTTTTTTATTTATTTATTCATTTATTTATTTATATATTTATTTTTTCATTTAGTTAAATGTATATATTTACAACACAATACTTACATCTATACTTATTCTAACATTATTTATCACTATTATACACTTAATATCCTAATTTATAATATTATCTGTTTCATATGTACATTTTTATTAATTATATTCACTATTTATACTATATACTACCTAATTTTTTTCACATATATACTTTTTACATTTAATTTTAAATATATTTACATTAATTTCATTTTTTATGCTTTCTGTCATTTCTTCAAATAGTTGTATTCCCTTGTACATAAGGCAGTTCTGGGACATTGCTTTTGATTTCTTTTCCAGTCTTATATTTTTGGATCCTCTTGTTGTTTTAGCTTATGATGGGTCATAAGCCTGTAAATGCCTAGATTTCCATTCCCTAATAATCATTTAATCATTACGTATCATATACCTCAACTTCATTAATATTGCGTTAATACACGACAGCAGTAGAAGGTCCCAATATTGTCGTCAATCTGAATTTTTTCTTACAAAACGTTAATACGGTAGGCTTTTAGAATATTTGAAAGTCCTGAATCTATAAAATATAAATTTATCGATGAATGCAATCAAACACCTATGGTACTTCATATTTTAACCACTTCACCACTTATTTTTTTTTAATTTAAAGAAGAAAAATACATGCAATTTGGCGGGCTTATTCATAACGGCCATACAGCCAATAAAAAAAAGACTTGAGCATGATAACAAATACACATTATTTTCAAATTACATCTGATTTATTAGAGAACATAAAAATTTAGAGCTTGGAAATGTAATATTGTAAATAAAAATGCTTATGCAATACACATTAACTATATTAGACATATAGTATTAAAAAAATATTTAAATGAAGGGAGTTTAGGGTACAAGGGATGTAATAAAATAATGTTTCAGGCGTTTCTTAAAAGTTGTCAATCACAAATGAAAAAGTGTTTGACTCAATTCCTCAACAAGAGACGAGTTGAGGTCCTGTGATAGAATCACGGACTAAATAACATTTAACAAATCGTTTCCAATTCTCTAATACGGCTATAGAAAAAGGCCTCATAATAGGGAAATAAAAGTTTTTTTTGTCACACTTTTAAACTAAAAAAGGTTTATGAAATACTGTCAAGTCCAAAAAAATTCTGCTAGTTATTAGTAGCATAAAAAATACTTTTAAATTTTTTAATTCCCGGAAAAATGATCATTCTATTGACCACGTCCTTAATACGTCACGATTCATGTTTATTTGTTCCTGGCCGTTCAAATTTGTTAAGAACATTTATTTATTCATTCATTCAAAATGACACTAGTTTAAATATGAATGAACTTATTAAGGCTTTTTAGGCTATGCCCGTGTCAAGCCACAATAAATAATAATAAAAATACATAGTCAAATTAATTAGATTAAATTATAATGACACGTGATGCAATAGAATAACAATCTAAAAAAAGGTATAAGTTATACATAATAAAATTCCAAACAATACCATGCAAAAAAAATAATCAGAATTATTTTTTTTAAATATAAATTATACAAATTAAGAATCACACATAATCAAATATACAAAATAATGTTATCATTAAAATCAACAAAATAATAATAAAATATAGTTATATTTAAAAAAAAACAAAATTAGAGTATCATTGAAATCAACAGAAAAAGAATATATATAAAACATAACAAAAACATAACATTATCATGAATCTTAAAGTCAAAACATGTTGCGTTTTTCTAGCGACGCATTTAAAAAAAAGTTCTTTTGTTAATTAATGTATGAAAACATTTCTCCACAATACCCATATTGATTTTAAATAAACAATTAATTATTTTAAATCCCTTTCACATATTTTTATCGGTATTCGGAAATTTTTGGGTAAATTATAATTGATAAAAACTCAAACATTTATTTTTATTAAAAAAATATTTGAAGATCTGAAATCCTAGTTTTTATTCTGTCATACACTCAATATCAGATCATGTATTTCTAGAAGATTAAGAATATTATCTACAAAATAAAGCATGTAAATTTCTGTGGCTTGGATTTAGAAGGGCCAATGTCGTAAATTGTGATATTATAGGAGAGTGATTGTTTGGCAGTTTTTAGCGTCATAATGAACTTTTTGACTTTTTTAATAACGAATATGAATAAAAAACATAACTACGCATGCATGTGTTTATAAAATAGTTAATTGTATATATATATGAATTAACAACGACCCTCTACAAAATCTTAGCTAGAAAAATATGAAATCTGACATTATCTCTTTTAGATCCATAAGGCACGACTTTATTACAACAGAGAGGACTTTTGAGGAAAACATTTTTAACAATTTGAGCACCGGCCAAATACACATAGAATTTAACCTGTGCCTGGCCCATTTTTGTGAAATTTCATGCTTTGTGAAGGGTTTCTTAAAAGTGTCATAATTTTGAAAATACTGTGTTAAATCAATTCAAACTTCTTATTTTTATTAGAGACAACTAAAAAGGTCATTTTTGTATGATATATGTTTTGCCAACATTGGCCATTATGGAGAGCCACATTCCGCATTGCAATGTTCGCACATATACAGGGTATCACTCCTTGTTTTGTGCTTTGTATCCCAGAGCCGCGTAAACGCGTGATTATAATAACCATGCTTTGTGTCCCGGTCCCGTGTTCACACGTGGTTTACCAGCAGCGAAAAAGTACTAACTAAGGTCACTAGATTTCAATAAAATGCGCTTTTCTAGACAGCTGGTAAACCAGGTGAAAACACGGGACCGGGACACAACGTATGGTTATATAATCACGTGTTTACACGGCTCCGGGATACAAAGTGTTAAGAAGGAAATATGGAAGTATATCCATTTACAGGGCTTATGACCTGTCAATAGCTGGTTTAAGTGACCATTTTACATACTGTATAACATTCACCATTCTACTTGTGTTTAAACATCTACATTTCCTTAAGTTGACTTTTGTGTAGTAAAAGAACTGAAATTTTTACTGATATGGGTGAGATTCATCTGGTTCAATGAAGAAGTTTAACTTTTTTTTTTTTAATAGAACATTCAAGGAAGCTATTTTTTAAAAACATTTTTATGTATCGTATTTTCAGCGCTATGTTTTTTTTTGAGTTTTTATTTTTTATTTTTTGTTTTTGAGTTTTTGAGTTTTTTTGAGAAATTACTCTGCGTGTAACATCTTAAGTTCTTTTCCCTTTCTTCCCGGTGAGTTCAGCTAATTGGTCAGTTAGCTTCCCATAAACCGGAAACCTTTTACAACACTTTTTAATTGGATGATT
Source organism: Micrasema longulum (assembly GCF_059751315.1). Taxonomy (NCBI): domain Eukaryota; kingdom Metazoa; phylum Arthropoda; class Insecta; order Trichoptera; family Brachycentridae; genus Micrasema; species Micrasema longulum. The sequence continues at coordinate 295,566 of NW_028278782.1, forward strand.
TGTAAGAACCAGTGACATCGTTCAAAGTAGTTCGTATTTTTTTATATACATTTTGAAGAAACGTCGCAGTACAATTTAATGCTCTAATTTTTACCGCGCATAAGAAAACATTTTTTAATCCAATTTCCCGTAACATTGAAGTTCCTCATTACTTTACTTACTGCATAACGCCTAAAAACAACTTTCAATTTTCATAATTTTTTTATCTTACAAACTTTTATACTACAAACATTTTAAAATAATCAAAAAATTGTATTTAAAACAAAGCGTCTTTAGAAACTAAGATATATCTTTAGAGAAAAGGGAATCTTTGAATAATTTGGAGTCTCCCAAAATAAATATTAAAAAAAAAAACTCAAGCTGTAAAACACCACGTCAAGAGTATCAGATAAATGATCTTTACATAAATTTATTTCTCCTTATGATGGTATGGTTGCTAAACCTATTACTTCAGTATGAATATTTTCATCACAATAGAGCGTGTGACTTTTAATTTCCTGTCGCCGGTTCTACCTATTTCATCTCTTGCCTTCACATTTCAACTAAATAAAGTTCATAATATACAATTTTCATAAAGCGCTAAGCACATATACATTTTTTTAATTCTGCGTTTAATATTAAATTTTATTTCGTTCTTTGAAAATAAAAGAAGGGAAAAATTAATCTATTTGTATCTTTTTGATAAACGTCAACCCTTTCCATATTAAATTCGTTTATGGATATATCTGGTAAAATACGCTAGTAGTCGCGTAAAATAGAAGCCGTGTTTTTGTCTCACGTAAGGTGATTTTGGGTTCAATTCCTTATAAAATTGCAATAATGTAACACCTAAAACTATTTGTACTGTAATTGCATGCCTTTTAGCCTCTCGTGGTTGACAAAATAAGTGCATTCAAACAAGAAAAATCTGTCTAATGTAATTTATAATTTTTTTTTTAATTTTTTTTTTATTTTTTTTTTCTTTTATAATACGAGTAAAGCTTTATGGGCCTGTATTAAAATTGTTGACTTTAAAATTATTCCGGATCACAGACCTTTAACTCTTGTGTGGCTGTGATGTCACACTATTCGACATAACACACAAGAGTTGATATTCCTCTCTAATTTTTTTAAATGATGAATTCGTATTTTTTGTTATCTTCAAATGGACATTTTCAGACCCGATTTGGAAAGTTAAATGTGTATAACTAAGCTTAATGTAAATACAAATAAAAAAAGTCCTTTCTACGCGAAGAATGAATGTCCACTAATTCAGCAACACATCTATACAGATACCTTATACAAGAGAGAGCACGGAGATAAAAGTCATGACAGAGAAGACAGAGACGCTATTCTGCGGTGACATTGATGGAGGACGCACGCGCGTAACATGAGCGACGTATTTGTGATTTTTAATTTATTTTGCTAGAGCAGGGCTAAATTATATGTTTATTCGCATAAATTATTAAAAATAGTTATTAAACAGTACGTCTTCATGTTTTTTAACTATTTTTTATGTCTGAACTTTCGAATATTCCGTATTTTACTAGTGGTAACATGATGTTACATCACAGCGCGCAAAGGGATATTTACCACGGTCTTTTCAAAGTTGAGGCAATTATTTTGACTGTGTAAATGTAAAAGTGTAAATTGATGAGATTTTCTTTAATATGCATTTTTCCGATTCTATGTTTTAATATAACTTAATCTAATTAATTTTTCTTTTTTTTTTTATTATTGATTATTATGGCTTGACACGGGCATAGCCTAAAAAGCCGGAATAAGTTTATTAATATTTAAACGAGTGTTATTTTAAATCAATGAATAAATAAATTAATATGTTATGTGAATATTTTATTATGATTCTACGCCTAAAATTTAAATAAAAACATTAGTACGTTATTTAATTTGCAAAATATTATAATGAACAAAGTATAATTGATAAGTATCTATAATAACTGGAGCTGTCAATTTGAGTACAAGTCAACAATATTTTAAGTTTGTCCGAATATTTGTAGATAAAAAACCGGATTTCTCCCAGAGGAAGTCGTCAAGATAAACACATATAAAACATCACAACAGAGCTGGAGAACATTTTATAGAAGGAAATATGGAAGTCTTGGCGAATGTTACACAGTATGTAAAATGGCCACTTGAACCAGCCAATGACAGGTCACAAGCCCTGTAAATGCCATGAATACAAAAATTTGTGGTTGAGACGCTTGACAGTCGGTTCCGGGTTCGATTCCCGGTGAGAACACAAAAAGTCATGTGATTTTTCTCTAGCCGTTCTGTGGTGTAATTTAACACTGTAATTGGGCTTACTGGCCTGTTGTGGTGCAAAAAAAAAACAAAAAATCTCTGTTTTCATACGGTTACTTTAATAACAGGGCCCCGATTACAATGGAAAGTTAACAGAGTTATCTTCAACAATATTTTCTTGACTACAAAAATTTGGACAAACTCAAAATATTGTTGATAAATTACCTGGTCCATGAAGAAGTATAGAAATTGAAAAAATAATATTTTCAGGCGTTGCCTTAGTATGTAGGTGAAATAATTCAATTAGATGAATCTCACCCGCAGAAATAAAGGTTTCAGCTCTTTAACTTCACAAACATCAACAGATGAAAGAATTGAAGGAATATAGATGTTTAAATATAGGCAGAATTGTGAATGTTACACAGTGTGTAAAGTGGCCACTTAAACCAGCCATTGACAGGTCATAAGCACTGTAGATGCCTAGACTTCTATATTACCTTCTCTTAAATGTTCTTCATCTCTGTTGTAATATGTTAATAGAGTTATCTTCGACTATCGTTAAAGTCAAATCAAGTCAAAAAAAATGTGTATAGTTGTACAAAAATTTTCAATATCTTCATCGAAATTGAACATGTTTGGGAAAAAAAATATTTGGATATTCTATTTTTCACATAGAAAACTTAATTTTACTTTGAAGATAAAATTTAAAATAACTGTTAACTTCCCATTGTAATCGGAGCCCTGGGGGTACTACGCTAGGCTTAGTCACATCTTTATCTTTCATTCTCGGTACAGGGTTGTTAAATTATTTATTTATTTTTTAACAACATAACGTCATTTTTTTTGTTTTTATGTCGGTCTTTACTACATACATCATTGCATCGGTATTGCATTGCGTGCATCATTATTTCGTGTTTCTTTCGAAACGGTGCTTTTATCGACAGCCAATAGTTGTTTTCTCAATTCGTAAAAATATGTGTAATATGGCAGACATATCCACTAAATCCGCATTGTAATCTCAAATAACTCCAGGCACATATTACTAGGAAATTTTTAAAGGGGCAAACGTTACAAAATCTTTTGCTGTCAACACTCCAATCTGTGACGAGTATTATTTTATACAAGGGGTGAATGTTTTAAATTTTAACTAAATAATTCACGTGTCTAATTGGAAAAATTTGCATCCAGTAGGAACGTCGGAGGGTCGTGTTATTAAAATTCTAATCGTCTGCGGGAACACTTGTATAGAGAATTAGCATACACTCTAATGTCTACATTTGAGACCTACACTGACTATATATGCTGTATGTGCTATTCTTTGTTATATTTTGTCTGAATTCAAACTAGCTTTAAGTTAAAACATTACGAAACCAAATAACATTCCGTATTAGGGAAATGTCACTTTTAAAAAAACATTATGAAAGTAATAAAGGTCTATAAAATACTGTCCAGTAAAAAAATGTCGGCCTCGAGGTATAGTGGTCAGTGCGTTTGCCTACCATGCAAGAGGTTTCGGGATCGATCTCTGACATGGTTTTTTTTTTTTTTTTACTCAATTTATAATTTACCCAAATATTTAATTTTGAGGGCCATTCTCAACGAGTTGTAAATAACTCGCTATTAGAAAATGGAATCAAGTTGGGGTAGAGTGGGATTCGAACCACGGACCTTTGGTCTGTGAGTCCGAGACACTAACCACGGGACCACAACCCGGTTGATATGAAATATTAATTTAAAAGGGTGTTTTCACACTAGAATATTCCTGGACTGGTACCTGAAGCGATAGACTGATCACCTGACCTTCGTTTAACAAAATTGATCGTGATAAGCTGCAATTGGTGTACCAATCCAGTGCCCTATGCACTGTTAGTGCGAAAAGGGAATGATGATAATGATGAAAAAAATATTTTTTGTTACTTATTAGTAGCATAAAAAATATAATTTTGAATTCCCGCAAAACGGTCATTCCATTGGCCACGCCCCTAATACGTCACAATTCATGTTTATTTGTTCCTGATCATTTACATTTGTTAAGAATATTGTCACAAATCTTGACGTCACAACGATCAAGGCCAAACATGTCGCGTTTTTTCTAGTGACGTATTTTTTTTTTTTAATTTTTATTTTAAATTTACATATGAAAACATTTCTCCACAATATCCATATTGATTTTGAAAATACAATGAATTTTTCT